>NW_024345872.1:852091-868079 GCF_902729225.1 Pteropus medius | reverse complement strand
AAGCTTTTAGTTTGATGTAGTCTCATTCATTTATTTTAGCTTTTACTTCCCTTACCTTCGAGGTCAAATTCATAAAATCCTCTTTAGGTCCAAGGTCCTTGAGTTTAGTTCCTATGTTTTTTTTCTATGCATTTTATTGTTTCAGATGTCATATTCAGGTCTTTAATCCATTTTTAGTTCATTTTAATGTGTGGTTATAGATAGCAGTCTAGTTTCATTCTTTTGCAGGTGGCTTTCAAGTTTTCACAGCACCATTTGTTGAAGAGGCTTTTCTTTCTCTAGTATATGTTTTTGGCTTTTTTGCCCATATAAATACGGGTTTACTTCTGGACTTTCGATTCTGTTCCAGTGGCCTGTGTGTCTGTTTCTCTGCCATTACCATGCAGTTTTGATTATTGTCACTTTGTAGTATAATTTGAAGTCGGGCAGAATGATGCCTCCAGCCTCGTTCTTTTTTCTCAGGATGCCTTTGGCAATTCAGGGACTTTTGTGCTTCCATACAAATCTGATAATTTTTTGTTCTATTTCTTTAAAAAATGCCCATGGGATTTTGATGGGGATTACATTAAATCTGTACAATGCTTCAGGTAATATGGTCTTTTTAACTATCTTGATTCTTCCAATCCATGAACATGGAATATCTTTCCATTTCTTTGTATCTTCTTTGATTTCTTTTAATAGGGTCTTACGGTTTTCATTATATAGGTCCTTCACATGTTTCGTTAAATTTATTCCTAGGTATTTTATTCTTTTTGTTTCAATTGCAAATGGAATTATTTTTTCCACTTCTTTTTCTGACACTTCATTATTAGAGCATAGGAATGCTATGGATTTTTGAGCGTTGATTTTGTATCCAGTAACTTTACTCTATTTGCTTATTGTTTCCAGTAGTGTTCTTGTGGAGTCTTTAGGGTTTTCTATATAGAGAGAGAATGGTGTCATCTGCAAATAGTGACAGTTTTACTTCTTCATTTCCTATTAAATGCCTTTTATGTCTTTCTCTTGTCTGATGGCACTCGCTAGTACCTCCAATGTTATATTGAATAACAGTGGTGATAGTGGACAGCCTTGTGTTGTTCCTAATCTTAGAGGATGGTTTCTAGTTTTTCACCATTAAGTATAATGTTTGCTGAGGGTTTGTCATAGATGGTCTTTATTTTGTTAAGGTACCAATTTTGTTAAGTGTTTTGATCATAAATGATGCTGTATCTTTTAAAAGGGGTTTTCTGCATCTATTGATATGATCATATGATTCTTAATTTTAATTTATGTGGTGTATCACATTAATTAATTTGCATATATTGAACCATCCCTGTGCCTCTGGGATGAAGCCCACTTGAACGTGGTGTATAACCTTTTTAATATGTTGCCATATTCGGTTCGCTGGTATCTTATTTAGGATTTTTGCATTTGTGTTCATGAGAGATATTGGTCTGTAGTTTTTATTTTGTGTGTTATCTTTACCAGGTTTTGGTATATGGGTAATTTTGGCCTCATAAAATGAGTTGGAAAGTATTGCCTCCTCTTTCATTTTTTGGAAGATTTTGAGGAGAATAGGTATTAAATCTTCTTTGAATGTTTGGTAGAATTCACTGGTGAAGCCATCTGGTCCTAGACTTTTACTTTTTGGTAGGTTTTTGATGTTTGTTTCAGTTTCCATACTACTGATAGGTCTATTTAGATTTTCCGGTTCTTCTTGATTCAGTCTAGGAACGTTGTATCTTTCTAAGCACTGATCCATTTCTTCTAGGTTATTAAATTTAGTATTATATACTTTTTCATAGTATTTTTGTATGATCCTTTGTATTTCTGCGGTGTCTGTCATAATTTCTCCTCTTTCATTCCTGATTTCTTTGCGGTTGCGTGGTGTTTAGTCTTGGAGGATATGTGGAGAGGGGCCCTCTGGTTTGAGGCATGTGGTTTGTGGCTCAGCCTCGTGTTTTGCAACCACAGCTACTAATAATCAACTGTTGTTACTCTGCCATTCATGCTTCTCTGCCATCCCCACTTCTCTGCTTTATGCCCTGATGCCTGGGTACTGCCGCCGGCTGTGTGGGCCTCACAGCTCTCCCAGGCAGGGCTGCTCAGGGAACGCGCTGCACCTTCTCCCCTCCCCGCTCCTCCTACAGGGAGCTCTTACAGCAAGAGGCAGCTTCCTTTTTCTCCCAGTCTACCGCCTAACTCCCGGGGTTCTGACCTGTGGTAGTTCTTATGTGCAGTTGAGTTTTAGATGTTCAGCTTGTTGTTGGTTCAAGGGGAGAGGTCTATGAATGTCTCTCACTCTTCCATGTTTCTGACGTCACCAATTTTTCTCGTTTCTTGAGGTAGGCCTATATTGCTATGAATTTTCCTCTTAGGACTGCTTTTTCTGCGTTCCATAGATTCTGAGTCATTTTGTTTTAATTTTAATTTGTCTCAAGGTATCTTTTGATTTATTTCTCGATCTCATTGGTAACGCATTTATTATTTTGTAGGATACTATTTGGTGTCCATGTGTTTGTGTATTTTCCAGTTTTATTCTTATAATTGATTTCAAATTTTATACCATCATGGTAAGAGAAGACGCTTGATGTGATTTGAATCTTCTTAAATTCATTAATACTTATTTTGTGGTGTGACATGTGGTCTAGCTTAGAAAATATTTCAGGTGTACTTAAAAGAATGTATATTCTGTTGCTTTTGTGTGAAACATTCTAAAAATATCAAATCCATCTGGTCTAGTGTGTCATTTAAGTCCACTGTTTCATTGTTGATTTTCTGTCTGGAAGATCTGTCCATTGGTGTCAAGGGGGTGTTAAAGGCCCCTACTATGACTATTATTGTCGATCTTACCCTTTATGATGGTTAATATTTGCTTTATATATTTAGGTGCTCCTATGTTGGGTCCATAAATGTTTACTAGAGTTATGTTCACTTGTTGCATTGATCCTTTTATCATTATATAATGTCCTTATTTGTCTCTTACTAAAGCCTTTGTTTAAAGTCTATTTTGTCTGACATAATAGTGGCTACCCCAGCTTTTTTCCATTTCCATATTTATAAAACATCTTTTTCCATCCCTTTACTTTCAGTCTGTGTGTGTCTTCTGCCTGAAGTGGGTCTCTTGTAGACAGTATATGTATGGGTCGTGTTTTCTTATCCATTCAGCTATGCTATGCCTTTGATTGGAGCATTTAATCCATTTACATTTATCTATCTATCTATCTATCTATTTATTTATTTATTTACTTATTTATTTATTAGGCGAAGCAATCCTTGGTTGACCTTACGAATTGCGAAGACCTTGTCAGCTTACAGTCTCTTATTTTATTTATTTATTTTTTTTACGCCTACAGCACCTGGACTTCCTAGGTGGTCTCCCATTCAAATACTAACCAGGCTTGACCCTGCTTAGCTTCTGAGATCAGATGGGATCTGGCTTGTTCAGAGTGGCAGGGTTGTAGACTTAATCCATTTACATTTAAAGTTACTATTGATACGCACATAATTATTACTATTTTATTATTTATGTTTTTTTCCCCTTCTTTTTCTTAAAGAAGTTCTTTTAACATATCTTGTAACACTGGCTTGGTGGTAATGAACTCTGTTAGTTTTTTCTGTCTGGGAAGCTCTTTTTTCTCACTTTCAGTATTAATGGATAGCTTTGCTGGATAGATTAGTCTTGGTTGTAGGTCCCTACTTTTCATCCCTTTGAATATTTCCTGCCAATCCCTCTGGCTTTCGAAGTTTCTGTTAAGAAATTAACTGATAGTCTCATGGGAGCTTCCTTGTAAGTAACTAGCTGTCTTTCTCTTGCTGCTTTTAGGATTCTCTCTTTGTCTTTAACATTTGGCATTTTAAAGATGATGTGTCTTGGTGTGGGCCTGTTTGGGTTCATCTTGTTTGGGGCTCTCTGTGCTTCCTGGGCTTATATGTCTATTTCCTTTGCCAGGTTAGGGAAATTTTCTATCATTATTTCTTCAAGTAAGTTTTCAATTCCTTGCTCTCTCTCTTCTCCTAATGTTACCACTATAATGCAAATGTTGTTGCACTTGATGTTGTCCTAGAGGTCCCTTGAACTTTCCTCACTTTTTTTTGATTTTTTTTTATTGCTGTTCCGATTGGGTGTTTTCTGCTACCTTGTCTTCCAAATTGCTGGTTCAATCCTCTGCTTCGTAGAATCTACCGTTGATTCCTTCTAGTATAGTCTTCGTTTGTTATTGTATTCTTCATTTCTGACTGGTTCCTTTTCATGGCTTCCATGTCCTTTCTTATGCTTACCATCCCTTTGTTGAAGTTCTCACTGAGCCTTGATTGCTGTTGGCACATCAGTGGGTGGGGTTGACTGACAGGTAGTGAGGATTGTCCACTCCCCCAGGGTATGAGCTGCTGTGTGGGTGCTGACTCCATGGAGTGGGATTTGCCCCAGTGGGCTTGTGTGCCTCTTGAGATTACCCTTTGGATGTGCCGCTTATGGGGCTAATCAGGTGATGCTCTGTTTTAGTCTGACACCAATCTCCGAGTCTGTTGGTTCTGGGTCACCTTGTGAGGGTGCTGCCTGTGACAATCTGGGGCTACTTAGTAGGAGCTACAAGTGGTCTGCAATTGGTTGGTGCCTGTGCTGGACCTGGAGGCATGTGAGAGAGGCCACATGGTCAACCAAGCCCCGCTGCCACCAGCAGCGGGCCTGGGGCAGCTCAGCACAGGGTCCAGGGCACCCCAAGGTCTGAGGCCATCTGCTGGCTTTCCACAGAGTTCATCAGCTGAAGAAATCCCAGATGGTATGCAAGTTGGGCAAGGTGAGGTCACCAGAAGTTATCAGGGTGGGTCAGGCAGGATGCCCAGATTAGTGCAAACTCAGACTTAGTGCCAGTCATGAGACTGGCCATTTAAAAATGTCTCAGATCACACCAAGGACAGCCACCAACTGCCTGCATCCCAAAGACCCCTGACATTTGCTTAAGAAGCACTGCAGCTGGGGCCTGGGCTAGTCACCCACCACCCAAACTGTCCTGGAGGTGGGTGGGCTGAGGCCTGTTGGTTTCTGCCAAAAGTCTCCTGCTTAGAAGACTGGGCGGGGCTGGCCACACAGCCAGGAATATGCCTCAGGCAGCTCATGAGTTTGGTGGGGCAAGGTTTCAGAGTGTCACCCAGCGGAACAAGTGGATTTTACCAGGCCACTGTAAATTCAAATTTGGCCATGATGGGGGAGAACTCAACACAGGCAAGATGGCACCTTCTTGTAGGCTACACAGGAGGAGGGCTCTACATAGGGAAAATGGCAGTTGTCCATCAAGTCCTCACCCCGAAGCCACACAACTTAGTCTCTCCCTGTTTCTCCAGTGCTTCCTGAGCTGCTGTTCTTCTGCCGGAGCCTAGAGTGAGTGCTTGGAGTAAGCTAGTCTGTGCACCGGCTCTCAAAGGGATGTTTGAGTTTCCAACAACCCTCCATCTCACCCGGACGGTCGAAATCCCCACTGATTTTCACAACCAGATTCTGCAGGGATTCCTCTTCCTGGCACTGGGACCCCAGGCTGGGGCCCTGGAATGGGTCTGGGACTCCTCTCTCCTCAACGGCTGAGACATTCCTCCTGATGTTCAACTGCCACATGTGGGTGTGGGCCCAACCCGTTTTGCATCTCTGCCCCTCCCACTAGCTTTGATTGTGGTCTCCTCTTTATGTCCTTAGTTATAGGAGTTATGTACAGCCAGTCCTGAGATAGTTCTCCAGGTCAATAATATTTGCGATATTAATGTAGCCATGGAAGGAGGCAAACACAGCATTCATCTACCCCACCATTTCGACCAGAACTCATTAATATTTTACTTCTGCCGTGATCTCTTCCTGCAAACCCATGTACTCTCACGATGTGTTTTTTAAAAAGTACGTATGTCTGATTTTTCTGGATACGTGCTTTTGTACTCTTCTTCAGATTTGGCTTACTACTATTGGCAGAAAGTTTCCCTTTGTCTGTGTCTTAGTATTTTCCAAGCAGATATTTTGTTAAAAATGCTAAGACAGCCCAAACAAAAAAAAAATGACTATCCATTTTACAAGATGCTGGAGGACTTTTTGCAGTACTATACCTTATTATTGGAAGCTCAAATGTCTACCAATGAAGATTCTTTATACCAGTGTTCTTTAAATTTTTTCTCAGATTTCACCATACTTACTCCCTCTCAACAGAATTTATAGAATTAGATGTTTGGCAGAGGCCCCCGGAGAACTTTCCATTTCCTCTTTCATCTCTAGCTTGAGTATTGAGTACTGGCTATAACGTGGCCCACCACAGAATCTGGAATGTAGTAGGTAGAGATTTCCTGACCATTTTCTTCCTGTATGCCTTCTCCCGATTTCCCTCAAAACCCTTTAACCATTTGCCCTAATTCTGCTGATTTCAATTTGTTTCTCTGAAAATACAGAGATCACTTTCTCTTGTCACAGAGATCACTTCCCCTGTCTCAGGGATTCATTTAATTTCTGTTTGCCTTGATTAAAGTGACCATATAATTTATCATCCATATCAAGACACTTGGGAAAGTAAAAGAGGCAATCTTAATAATTATGCCTGCCAGAAAAACAAGCGTAAAACTGGGTTGTCCCAGATAAATTGGGATCTATGGGCACCCTGTTTATGATGTCGCATGTGGATCAGAAGTGGCCATGTGCTGGTGTAGATATGCTGTCTGAGGCTTATCTTCATGAATATCTCATAATTTCATTGTCTTTTGAGAGGACACGGTTTACTTCTGTTCGAGCCACCCAAAGATTAATGGAAGCAATGGGAGTTATAAACAGTGTTAATTTTAGCCTAGCTCTTGACTATTTTCAAATACTTGTTCTCCCATTGCCAGAAAACAAAGCCATGCGAGCTCCATAGGGTACCACTCAAAGTATAATTGAGGTTTGAATAAACAACACATGTGGCTTTTAAGGTTAAATGAATATTGTTTGACATACAGTACACTAGAGTTGTTTTTCATTTTGCTTTAAAAAATTGGTTAAAATTACATCTTGTTGTTTCTTGGAATTAACTAGACTCCATCTGTCTCCATTAGAATCATTGTTTTTATTTTTTTAAAGCCTTGGCTGAAAAAAGAGGCTCTCTCTCACTCAAGATAATTTGTCTAATGAATTAGGGGGAACAAGTAAAGAAACAAGATTTTTAGGATGTCAATGCTTACTTTCTTTTACGTATTTTATCTCATAGCTATATCTGTTATAATATCTAAGGTTTATCATCTAAGATTGTAAATGGACAAATCTATCTTCAGCTGTCCAGACAGACCTTGCCCAGGTTTAGACAAGCCACTTATAGCTGTGCGAAATATGAACATCTAAGAAAATAATTCCAGTTTAACTATGGTTCAAATTAAATAGCACAACTGAAATGTTGAAAACTTTAGCAGCTACTTAAGGGACACTCCAGACTTTCAGGGCAACAAAAATACTAGTAGTTCCTACTTGAGAATATATAAACACAGAAGTAATGGCTCCAGTGGTTTTTAACAAAGTGAAATGGTCCAAATTTATGTATACATGCCTTTCTGAAAATGCTTAGGTGATTGTGACACATTCATCTGAACTTGTGTCACATGCTTGATACCTTGCTTTGCCTTCTAACTTCTCTGCTCATTTAAAAAGGACCATATGCTTCTATATTGCTTTGACATTTTGACTATAAGTATTTAATGTCTATTTAAGAGTCGTATTAAGACAGTAGGGTCTAAATGAAATAAATTGAACTTCTCAGAAGGCCACACTGAGTAAAGATTTCATGTCAATACCCATCATTAAATCTACATTTTAAAAGGATATTTGATGAGGAGAGTTATTTTATCATTTTGTTTTTGTAAGTTGTCATCTTTTGGCTTCTTAAATTAGGCTTGAAAACACATATTGTTTTGCCACTTGCCAGTGTATGTTTTCTGGTTTCAAGTCTTCTCTTGAGTCTAATATTTTCATTTGGCTCAGGGCATAGCTTAAACCCACAACTGCCAGCTAAAATAGAACAAGTAAATCAAGTTCATCCCCACTCCGTCATTGTCAGGGGTAGTGTCATTTCCTAGCTATCCAGATTTGCAACTCTAGAGTCATTATATACTGTTTTGACCTTCGCCTTTTTTGCCCTTTAGCAAATCTTCCATTGGTATCTTCATTTTCTTCTTATCTGTAGTAGTTTAATTTGCCCCTTCTTTTTCATTATTTTATAGATTCTCATGGCCTATCACATATTACCACAACAGCCTCCTGGTTGGCCTTCCAGATTTCAGTAGCTCTTGAACTAGTCAACACTTCATTGCTAAGATAAGCTTCTACAAATACCATTTTTACCATAGGAACCTCCACATAAAAATTGGTAACAGAATCAAATGTGAATTATTCAGTCTCTTTTTGAAGTTTATGCAGCCATTATTTACCACCCGTATTTATCTCAACAACCCATTTTCTTTCCTCTTTCCCTTTTCTTTTACCCTCTCTCTCTTTTTCTCTCTTTCCACCAGCCCCATTTCTCTAGTTTCACATCTGAAGTTTCTATTCAAGCCACACCTTGCTTGCTGTCACCAGTGCATGACTTGCCATTTCCAATGCTCTGGTCTTTTGCAATTGCCATTTTCTTGGGTTGAAATACCTCCTGCCCACATCACTGTCTTTTTATACTCTACAGTGTCTACTTATAAAAACATGACTTAATTATTTTGGGAAGCTTTCCACAATTACATCTGATGGCTGACTTTACCTATTCAGTGTCTTCTAAACATGTACATTCCATTTCTATTTCCAATTACTCTATGTTTTTCAGCTGTTTCCTATATTGATTTTCTATCACCTCCAAACAGGTTGTAAATGTCTTGAGGGCAAGGGCCCAGCCTGATTTCTGTCTTTATCCTGCCTTAATATCAGGCTCTCCAGCCAAGAAACATTCAATGAATGTTAACTGACTTTTATTTTCTAGACAGAAGCAAAGGTGAAATCATCACCACTGTTATGGGGTCAGCCTGGGTTTCCACATTGTCTGCATGTGGTCTTTGTCTACCATCTTTACTCAGACATGGAATAACTAGGAAGAGGCGTGTATACTATTAACCAAGCACTTAATTCTGTCTTTGTGACTGCAGTTCAATTCACTACATATACTGAGCACCTAATATGTACCCAGGAAAATGCTAAGTGATCTAGCACAGTTATTCTCAAACTCTTATATGCCTCAGACTCCTCGGGAAGGCTTGTCAAAACCGAGATCACTGACCCCCACCCCAGAGGTTCTGACTTTGTAGGTTGGATGTGGGTTCCAAAACTTTGCATTTCTAACAAGTTCCCAGATAATGCTGGTGCTGCTGATCCAGAGGCCACACTTGGAGAACCAGTGATCTAGGCAATACAGAGGGAGATCTAAGACATGGTCTCTGGTTTCAAGGGATTTACAGTTTCTTGGGGGAGGCAACACAGGCTCAGAAAATATTTAACAGCAGAAAATATTATACAATATTTTAGTATTTATTCATTCAAGAAATATTGAATGAGTACTCACTGTGTGCCCAGCACTGTTCTAGGTACTGGAGTTACATCAGTGAACATGATAGACAAAAATTCTTGTTCTTATTTCAAGCCTAGTCTCATAGGGTAATTCTAGTGGGAAAATGCAGACAGTAAACAAAATAAATCAATATATAAAATGTAAGATAAAATTAAGTACTAAGAAGAAAAAGCAACAAGGATAAATAAAAAAATATCAGAGGGAGGTTGAAATTTTAAATGGGTGGTCAAAGAAGGGCTCATAATTCCATCATTTGACAAGTATTTGTGGAGTGAATAGTATGTGTCAGACATTGTTATAAATGATGGTGATACAGCCATAAATAACACAAATAATAAACCCTGCCTTTATAGACTGGACACACTTATTTGGGAGCCAGGAAATCTGGGTTTTTGGTGTTAACTCTCACGAACTCATTATGTGACCTGGAGCCAAAATTCTAGGTCTCCAAGAAAACTTCTTTTTTTTTTTTTTTTTTACGCCTACAGCAACTCGGGTCTTTCTAGGTGGTCTCCCTTCCAAGTACTAATCAGGCCAGAACCTGCTTAGCTTCCAAGATCAGATGAGATCGTGCATGGCATGGTTATAGATTAAAACTTCCTTTAGCAGAGGACAGGTTTGGCCCTGTGAGTTAAGGTCTCCAAACTATTAGTATTCAAAGGGGACAAGTTTGGTGCCTTAGGAACAGGTCTCTGCTGTAGTGTTAGGAAGAGATAGACTTTGTGCGGTGGGCCCAGGTCAATACTCTGGCTATTACTCCCCTTCTCTGAGCCTTGGTTTCTCTGTCTGTTAAATGGAGCAGCTGGACAAAGTTATGCTTGTACTCCTATACATCTCTAAGGCTACAGGGTGCCAAGTCTTTTAGACAATTGGAAATATGAAAGAGTGTTTGAGGAAGACTTTGTAGATGAGGAAAATCTTAATGGTTTTCATAGGTGTAGGGGAGCTATGGGGTATGGGAGGTAGGAAGAAAATTGTAGAATAACATGAACAAAACATAGAAGCAAGAATGAGAGACGTGTTCAATGAAGAACAAGAAGGTCAAAGGGTTCCTATTATAGTGTAGCTGAGATAGTCGAGTAGGAGGTGACTGCTCAATAAAGATGAGGTTAGGGCTAATTATAGATTCTTGGATGGGAACTCACTGAGGGTTTTGATCAGGCAATGTGACAATTATACAGTCAAAGTGGTGTTTTAGGAAGGTTAACATAGTAACCAGTTAAATTTTCAAAATTCATATTCCCCCATAAGATCTTTGAATCATGAAGGGTTAAAGTCGTTCTTTGCTATATGTCACTGTCTGATTATAACATTGCTATCAAGCTAATTTTTAGGTATTTTTCAAGCCCTAAAAGCCGGTGATATTACATTTTTTTTTCTAACAGTACTACCACACGTTTGAACCAGTAATATGTTACTATTTAGACTTAGATTTTGAAACCTTGGGAGATGAATTAGAATCGAAAAATTTTAATGCTTATTTTTTTTGTATTTTTCGTTATCCCATGAAATATATGGTTGAATCCATATTGGGTTGATCCTTAGCCAAAAATATAGATATCTGTTTCTATACATCTCTGTCTATTTGTTTCTATTTTAAAACACACACATTCACACACATAGATAGTATTCATTTAGAGTGGTGCAAACTCCATCGGCTTGCTTGGTCGTAGATAACAAAGGTAATATTCTTGAGAATTATCTTCTAAATTTTTATCTTTATTCAGCTGAGGAATTTCCATATCTTTTGTATGTTCGTTGCTCTTCAAGCTGCAAGTAAAATCTTCCTCCTAAAGGCAATTACTCTGGAAAACAGCTGATAGGGGTTGGCTCTTCAAAGAGTAAACATGTAAACCAAGAGAAAGGCGTCTCAGGTGAAAAAATAGAGAATAATATTTTGGATATTGGTTATGTAAGCACTCTAACTTTAGTGGGTTTTAACTTTCAGATCATATGATAATTTCTTAGAGATATAATGGTGAATTTAATAAATCATGACAGACCGAATCCTCAAAGTTCTCATTTTTAAGGGTAGTTTAAACACAAGTTAAATATGACCTGCAAAATATTTAACTGTCACTTGAATAAGATAAGCAAAAGCGACAATGATGGTTATTTTAAACTGCAAAGTGATTATTTTTCTTTTATTTTCCAAATTCTGGGTAATATTGCTTGATGGTCTACTTTAGAAAATGGTAACTTTCTTTGAGTTGTTTTGAAAACTGAGGCACATCCAGAGAGAAATCCTTAAGTGTTGCTTTTTTGAACAATAGCTAAGTGTCTGGAAAACCTTGGGGTCATAGAACCAAAAATGTTACCGGGTCACAAGAGTGATATTTTTCCCTTCGAGATATATATATATATATATAATTCTTTATTTTATTTTTTTTTAATAAACAGGGGATGGAGAATTGTCATGGGAACATTCTGATGATGATATCTTCCGGCAACCTGCCAACAGAGAAGCAGTAAGTGTGAATAGCTCAAATAATTCAACACTCCACAGCATCAGGCCAAACTTTCCTCTCTGCATGGCTACTATCCCTGCAACTCCATGAAAGGATACATTTCTAACATTATTTATCTTCCCTTTCCTCAGAAACTTAAATGGCTTCATCAGCAACCTGTTATCATTTAAGTACACTGTATAATTGGTAGCCAACAAGGCCAGGACATGAACATAAGGAAATCATAACCTTGGGAACCCTTCATCTAGATCAGAAGTTGGTTCTCTTTCAAGATGACTTGCCAAATATTTGTCTTTTTTAAAATGTCAGGTCACTACCCCATCCTCAGTAGTGAGGATCTTCTGTGGGATTATAAAGTAAGCCACCCCATCCTTTTGGCAGAGGTACTTTGGACATATCCACATAAACCTTCTCCTAAGCCTTAGGCTCTCACTCATACTGCTGGAATCGAAGAAAGATAACAGGCCAGATTCTCCTTTCTCATCCTGCAACATCTTCTCATTTCCATTCTCTATACTAATCTCAGAATAAGCCTTATGAGTAGGCATCTCTCTATGTATAGTAATAACATCTCTTGTTCCTTTGTATTTTGAAGTAATTGACAAAATAGACTTTCTTTCTAAATGCATATATGTCTAAGTACAGCAACACTTCAAACTTCTTAAAACTTGAAAAACAATTTGTTCCAGTTCGAAAAATTTATATCGAAGGGCTTATAAAAGTGTACAAAATGTATAAAGGCATTGGTTGCACAAAATAGGCATTCATCATACCCTAGTACAAAAAAAGTATACATGGGCATTCAATGCAGCATTATTTTTATAAGAGCAAAGCAAATGAGGACAACCTAAATATCTATCAATAGGGGCTTGGTTGAACGCACGCCCCATCTATGAGACACTGTATAGGTGTTAAAAAAATACAATACATAGAAATGTCATAAAGTGGAGGAATCTCCAAGATATATTATGTAAACAAAAGGAGGTTCAGGATACAATTTATACTATAATATCCTTATGTAAAAATCACGTGTGTGCTGTATGTAAATGCATATGAAAAAATCTGGAAGGTTACATACCAACATATTAAGAGCGGTAATCTCAAAGGTGTGGAAGTGGGCAGAAAGAAAGGTCAACTTTGACTTTTTACTTTATATCTTTTGTATATTATTTGATGTTTTGCAATGAGCATGAATTTTTTAATGAATAACATTTAAAGGATTTTCTAAAACCTTAGGAATTAGTTCTCAACATGTGTTGGATAAGGCAAGAGTCTAGGTAATTATAGGGAAGACCTATAGTGAAGGTGTGAGGAAGGTGTTGATAGGGGACACAATGAAATGACCAATACAGACATCACAGTGCCGCTTAGGCTATGCTTCCCAGTCATCACATGTGCCCCTTCTGACTTGCATGCCCCCACCTTGCCAACACCCTGTCTCCATTTCTGTGTTGTAAATTTCCATTTTTTCTCAGCCACAATTTTTTTTATTGTGGTAGGAAATCAAGAGTGGATAAATTAATGGCTGTCAACCAGATGCCATTCTAAACCAAATTTAGGACTCAGTCACTATAAGCTATGTGCCTTACTTAAGCTGGATGGCTTAGTGCCCAACATTAAGCACTCTGGCCACCTCAATGGTCTTGCTGGTAAGGTCTTTCTTCTTTACTTCATTTTATGCTGCCCCTAACTCCATCTCAAGTCTTTCAGCCTCATTGTTCTTCCTAGCTTCTGATGATAGGCCTGGACTTAATCCAATACTTCCTGTAGCAAAATATGTCAGGTACAGAATGCAGGACCTTGAAATAGTTATTGATTTTCAAAGGAGTTTAAGACTTATCTTTAGAAACAAACATTTGGTAGACCAAAATGTCCAGATGGTTCCACTTTATTATAAATAAATATTTGCCTTTGTTCTAAAAGGAGTAGATATTTGGGATATGAGTTGAATAATCAATAGCATCTGGAGTAATGGAAAAGTAGTACCTGGCACATAATAGGCGCCCAATAAATACATGTTGAATGAATGAGTATGGAAGATGGAGTGAAATGTTGTGTGTTGGGGATGAAGGGAGCTTTTCATTAATGTTAATGCACATAAATTTGTCCCAAATCAAAGAGAAATTCTTCAAACTTGTTTGTTCTTGACTAGCCAAAAATCAGAAGGTAGGAGAATGTCTTCTGAATACCCTTTGCAGCCCAACTTTCTGCATGGGAGAAAAAAAAAGGCTGTCCTAAAAACAGTTTTCCAATTTAGTAGAATTTCTCTTTAGTAGACTGTTTACATTTAGAGGGAACCCTCAAAACCTCAGTTCAACAAAAACACAGCTGATTGGTTTATTTTGCCAAGTGGGCTGAAAACCATCAGTTTATCTAGTTTTACTGAGTGCACAGGAAGGTAGAACCAGTAGTTCAATTATGACTCCTTTGTGAAAACCTAAAACGATTTCTATTTGATTTCTGGATTATAATTTCACATGAACTGGTCCTAGTCCCATCAGGGGGAATATGTATATGTGTGTTGGAGGTATATGTGAGGAAGGGAAAGTAGGTGCAGGGTGGAAAGCCAAAACATGAAAGCAAGCATAATTTTATTTTGGACCAAAGCCAAACTCTGATTTTCTCCCAATAGATTACTCAGATTTAGAAATAATATGGGAGAGATAAAAATCCATATCTCGTTCACTTCGTCAGAAGAATGGTTTGGGAAGGAAACTGGCCTGTCTCCTAGACAGAGATAGTCCTGGTTACTAGTGATGAAGATATAATGTGCTCATGGCTGTGTGGATTAGAGCACATTCCAAAGATATTTTTTAAAATAAATGTTTAATTTGTGGTAACTCTAGATTCATTTGCAATTATAAGAGATAACACAGAGATCACATGTGCCCTTTACCCAGTTTTCCCCAATGGTGACACCTGGTAAAACTCTGGAACAAGTTTTCAGCCATGACAGCATTTTGAAGGCCTTTTCTAAACTCTCAGAACTTTTCTGCCTCTGCCAATAAAATCCTTATATCTTAGACCTTAGAACAAATAAGGAAGAAATTCCTAGGGAACTGCTGCAATGGTGGGGATTTTTCAATACTAGGAAAGAACTGTGTAAGAGTCACCTCAAAAGCCGGTAATATTTATGAGCCCTTCCAGTCAGCAAATCACATAATACTAAAATATCGAGCAGAAAAAAACAATGCATAGCTATATGGTCATTTCTACCTAACTAGTCTTTTTTTAAAAAATTTATTTGTTATTGAGGTAACATTGGTAAATAACATTATAGAAATTTCAGGTGTACAACATTATAAATTCAATATCTGTATGGATTATAGTGTGCTCACCACCAAAAGTATAGTTTCCATCTGTCATCATGTATTTGATCCCTTTTACCCACTTTGTCCTCCTCTCACTCCCCTTCCCCTCTGATAACCACCATTCTGTTGTCTATATATGAGCTTGATTTGTTTTTTGTTTGTTACTTTTTTGTTTTATATTCCACGTGAGAGAAATGAAATCATTTGTTTTTTGTCAATTTTGACCTGCTCTCTCAAGCAGCCTATTCATAGCTGGTTTTTAAGATAAGCTCAAGTTTCACTTAAAACTCCAAGGTGTTAATGCCTTTGTCTCCTTTGTGGTAAGTCATAAGGTCAGAATGATCCCTGGTAAGTCTCTTATTTGTTTAGAGGAACAACTCTAAATCAAAATCATACATCAGCATCCCCACTCCCAAACTGAAACAGAAGATCCTTGGCTTAAAATTAAAGTCCATTAAACAATACATAAAAATCCTGATACCCAGGTCTCACCCCAGACCAAGTTCATCAGACTCCTTAGGGATGGGACCCAGGCCTCAATATTTTCACAGCTCCCCAGATGATTCTGTGTGCAGCCAAGGTGGAGGCCAGTGGCACGTGTGGTTGTGAACACTATAGCAGATTTCTATATTGGAAAGAACTTTTCTTTGAAGATGCTTTTAGCCAAATATTTGTGGACCAATGAGCTTGA
>NW_024345872.1:839540-845919 GCF_902729225.1 Pteropus medius | reverse complement strand
AGAGAGAGAGAGAGAGAGAGAGAGAGAGAGAGACTGCCAGGCACTTGTGAGCATCCAGAGGCCACTGCTGAAGCACCTGGATAGATAGAACAAGGCCCAAGCTGTCTTAGGGCTTAGAAGAGGCTGCCTTTTAAATGCATCTCCATGGCCTTGTAAAAAACAAAGAATACTTGATGTTTTAAAGGGTTTAAGTCTTGAGGTCTGGGCACAGAGGCGCGTTTCAGTTACCTAGCCTTAATTTCCAGTCCTGTGTTCTCTTACAGTGTGTGTTTCCAATGGAAAGACCTATTCCCATGGCGAATCCTGGCACCCAAACCTTCGGGCATTTGGCATTGTGGAGTGTGTGCTGTGTACTTGTAATGTCACCAAACAAGAGTGTAAGAAAATCCACTGCCCCAACCGATACCCCTGCAAATATCCTCAAAAAATAGATGGAAAGTGCTGCAAGGTGTGTCCAGGTAAAAAGGCAAAAGGTGCGTTGGTTAGAAACCTTGCCTTTGATTGACCGAGATTCCCACATAGTCATTCTCAATGTTTTCTTCAGCATCAGAAACATAATCAACCTGTGATATCATTGTAATGATAATAGTTCCACTAATAATGAATCTTACTCTCTCCTCTCTTAAAGGGCTGATAAGATTGTTGCTTGGAAGAAATTTACTAAGAAACAGACTGGAGATTTACTTGTGTTAGCCATACCTTTGGCCCCATGTAGCCCTACGTGTCAAACTTAAGCCTTGGTTTTATAAATAGTAGAGAAATTAGCTTATGATGATGATGATTAGGAAGAACAGTAGCATCTTTCATTTCTATCACTATTTAACTCATCAAATCACAATCACATCCAATACCCTTTTGAGATGAGACAAGGGACAGATGAGGTATTGTAAAAGGAGAGTGGCTTCTGGTCTTGGTATAAGTTTCTGTGTAACCTTGGAAATGTGCTAAATCTGCTATGGGCCTCATCTGCCTCATCTGTGCAATGAAAAGTTCAGAGCAGTTGATCTCCAAGCTCCCTTCCAAGACTAAAATCCTATCATGATATTATTATTTCTCCATTTAAGAAAACTTAGATGTATAGAGTGACTTGCCCAGAGACACACAAATAGATCATAAAACCAAGGCCTGGAATCCAGGTCACATCCAGCCCATTGTCTTTTCCAGACCAGTAGAAAATATTAACTGATAAAAAGGGCAAATTAATTATTTAAATGGAGGTTTTAACACATGAACTAGATAAAAATATAGTTCATAGTATTGGGGTTGACAGGGTATAATTGATAATCAGGTATTCTAGCCCTGGCTCTGCCACTGGTTTCCTGTGTGACCTAGAACAAGTCATTTCACCTCTCTGAGCCTCAGTTTCCTCTGCAAAAAGAGAGTTAGAGTAGATTATTTCTTAAGGTCCTTCTAGCTTCAACATTCTAAGAGTGAATGAATTAGTCACTTCCAAGGACATGAATTTATCTTTTCTTATGCCTACTTGCAAAGCATTTTTGTAAAGACAGTCGAAAAAACATTTTTAAATGTAGGCAGAGAGCTAATTTATTCCTTCAATTTAGGCAACTCATGAGTTGCAGGCAAACATGAACTTACTCAATATATATATTTTTGAGCATTTCATGTGGGTCAGTGGTTCCCAAACTTTCCTGCACTTTGAAACTCCCAGAGAACTTCTAAAAAATACCTGTATCCCATCTCCAGAGATTATTATTTAATTGATATGAGGTGTGGCTTGTGCTTAGGAATATTTAAAAGATCCCCAGGTGATAGTAATTTGCAGATGAGTTTGGGAACTCTTGCAGTAGGCCCAGAGTGGTTTATGGTCTTGCTACTCAAAGTGTGGTTTGCGGACCAGCAGCACCTAGAAGCTAGTTAGAAATGCAGACACTTAGGTTCCACCTCAGACCTACTGTGTCGGAATCTACACTTTAACAAGATCTCCTCCCCCACCCCCAGTTGATTCTAGTGCACATTAAACTTTGAGAAACATGCATTAATGGTACAAACAAAATCTTAACATAATGGCCTTCATATTTCAGAGTCAATAGGTGGCAGGATATGGATAGGAAGGACAGGAGCTATCTGATCTGAAATAGAGAATTGGGTCATTAAAACTGGTGAGGAGATGTACTCATTAGGGGTAGGGAGAGAGCACATTCAGAGGTTGATATGGACATGGGAGACACCCAACCACAAAGACCTTTTATAACTTCCAAGTCTATGATCTCACTGGATCCTCAAACCGTTTGGTGTCACTTAGGAGTAATTCCACCAACACAACTTTCTCTTAGGTCAAGGGTCTAAAGCTTGTAGTCATTTAAATACTACAACATGATAATTTCAGATTGAACTATTACCTAAACTACCCCAAGTAAGATAAATTCTCCCACTATATAATATTCCAATTTCAATCTCAAATCTTCAGACCAAATCTCCTTTCACTCTGCCCTTATGATTTTATTGATGTAAATGATTTAAATAAGTAAAATGATCAAAAAGGTATGAGAATAGGACACAGAACAGGCATTGCATTTTAAATAATTAGCCTCTCATATTGGTAATGCGTATTAAAACCTTTACTTTCCATACTCCTTGGCTCAGCAGTTCTACTCCTAGGAATTCTAAAAAAATAATAAGAGACATGCACAGATATACAAACAAGGATTTTTGCTGCAGTGCTGTTCAAAATAGTAAAAAGTTGTAAACAATTTGAAAGTCCACTAACATAGAAATAGTTAAATAAATTATGGTGTATCTGTACTGTGGCATAATACATTGCCATTAAAAATCATTGTAGACCAAGATTTAATGGTACAGAAAGATGTTTACAATATATTTGTTAAGTTCAAAGAACAAGCTGCAGAACAATATGTATGATTCTGATTTCTGTTAAAAAAATAAAGTATTTATAATACATTTAGACCAGAGAATACAGAAAGGGCATATAGCAGAATGTTAACAGTGGCTATCTTTAAGTGACTGAAATATGGGTAATTTTTATATTCTTCTTTTAGTTTATTTGTATTTTCTAAATTTTCAACGTGTACTACTTTTGTAATTAGAAAAAATAACAAAAGTTATTATTTTTTAAAAACTACTCTCCAAAATTGGATTGAAATCATAACAACCATATTCTCTGATCATAATGCCTTGAAGCTAGAGATCAGCTGTAAAAAGAAAATGGGAAGAACCACAAATACATGGAGATTAAACAACATACTACTGAAAAATAACTGGATCAGAGAAGAAATAAAAAGAGAGATCAAGAGATACATAGAAACGAATGATAATGACAGTACAGCATATCAAACTTTTGGGACATGGCAAAAGTGGTCATAACAGGAAAGTTCATATCATTACAGGCCTATCTCAAAACACAAAAATGAGCCCAAATAAAAAACCTAATGCTTCATCTCAAAAAACTAGAAAAGGAAGAACAAATAAAGCCTAAAGTCAACAGAAGGAAAGAAGTAAACAAAATTAGAGTAGAATTAAATGAAATTGAAAACGACAACAAAAAACAATAGAAAAAATAAATGTAACAAAGAGCTGGTTCTTTGAGAAGGTTAATAAAATTGACAAACCCCTGGATAGACTCAAAAAGAAAAAAGAGAAAAGGCAAAAATACATAAAATCAGGGACAAACAGGTAAAATATGACAGACACTGCAGAAATACAAAGGATCATACAAAAAAACTATGAAAAAGTATATAACACCAAATTTAATAACCTACAAGAAATGGACCAGTACTTAGAAAATTACAACCTTCCTAGACTGAATCAAGAAGAACTGGAAAATCTAAATAGACCGATCAGCAGTATGGAAACTGAAACAAACATCAAAAACCTAGCAAAAAGTAAAAGTCTAGGACCAGATGGCTTCACCAGTGAATTCTACCAAACATTCAAAGAAGATTTAATACCTATTCTCCTCAAAATCTTCCAAAAAAATCGAAGTGGAGGCAATACTTCCCAACTCATTTTATGAAGCCAAAATTGCCATGATACCAAAACCTGGCAAAGATAACACAAAAAAAGAAAACGACAGACCAGTATCTCTCATGAACACAATTGCAAAAATCCTAAATAAGATACTAGCGAACCGAATACAGCAACATATTAAAAAGATTATACACCACGATCAAGTGGGCTTCATCCCAGAGGCACATGGATGGTTCAACATACGCAAATTGATTAATGTGATACACCACATAAACAAATTAAAGAATAAGAATCATATGATCACATTAATAGATGCATAAAAACCCTTTTAAAAATAACAGCATCCGTTTATGATCAAAACACTTAACAAAATCAGTATAGAAGGAAAGTACTTTAACATAATAAAGGCCATATATGACAAACCCCCAGCCAACATTAATGGTGAAAAGCTAAAAACCTTCCAAGATCATCAACAAGTCAAGGCTGTCCATTATCACCACTGTTATTCAATATAATATCGGAGGTCCTAGCGAGTGCAATCACGCAAGAGAAAGATATAAAGGCATCTAAACAGGAAATTAAGAAGTCAAACTGTCACTATTTGTGGATGACATGATTCTCTATATAGAAAACCCTAAAGACTACACAAGAAGACTACTAGAAATGAGCAAATAAAGTAAATTTTCTGTATACAAAATCGATGTTCAAAAATCTATAGTGTTTATACTCTAATAACAAAGTGTCAGAAAAAGAAGTGAAAAAAATAATTCCTTTTGCAAATGCAACAGAAAGAATGAAATACCTAGGAATAAATCTAACGAAACATGTGAAAGAACTATATAATAAAAACTATAAGATCCTATTAAAAGAAATCGAAGAAGATACAAAGAAATGGAAAGATATTCTGTGTTCTTGAATTGGAAGAATAAGCATAGTTAAAATGACATTATTACCTAAAGTATTATACAGATTTAAGGCAATTGCCATCAAAATCCCATCACAGCATTTTTTAAAGATATAGAACAAAAATCATCAGATTTGTATGGAAGCACAAAAGACCCCAAATTGCCATAGCCATCCTGAGGTTGGAAGCATCACTTTGCCTGACTTCAAATTATACTATAAAGTGACACGAATCAAAACGGCATGGTATTGGCAGAAAAACAGACACACAGACCAGTGGAACAGAATCGAGAGTCCATAGGTAAACCAATATTTATATGGGCAAATAATTTTCAACATAAAGGCCAAAAATATACAGTGGAGAAAGGAAAGCCTCTTCAACAAATGGCACTGGGAAAACTGGAAAGCCACCTGCAAAAGAATGAAACTAGACTGTTGTCTATCACCACACACGAAAATTAACTCAAAATGGATTAAGGACCTGAATATAAGACCTGAAACCATAAAACGCATAGAAGAAAACATAGGAACTAAACTCAGGGACCTTGGACTTAAAGAAGATTTTATGAATTTGACCTCAAAAGCAAGGGAAATAAAAGCTAAAATAAACGAATGGGACTACATAAAACTAAAAAGTTTCTGCTCAGCAAAATTAATAGTCAACAAGGTAAAGAGACAACCATCCGAATGGGAAAATATATTTGCAAGCAATGCCTTCAATAAGGGCCTAATATCCAAAATATACAAAGAACTCATATGACTCAATAACAACAAATATCAAATGATCCAATCAAAAAAATGGTCAGAGGACTTGAACAGACATTTCTCCCTAGAGGACATACAAATTGCCAACAAATATTTGAAAAGATGCTCAACATCACTAGCTATTAGCAAAATGCAAATCAAAACCACAGTGAGATACCATCTCACACCTGTTAGCATAGCTGTTATCAACAGAACAAATAACAAGTGTTGGAGAGAATGTGGAGAAAAAGGAACCCTCATTTACTGCTGGTGAGACTACAAATTGGTACAGCCACCATGGAAAACAGTATGGAGCTTCCTCAAAAAACAAAGACTTGATCTAGCATATGATCCAGTAATCTCTTTACTGGGCAATTACCCTAAAAACTTGAAAACCCATATCCAAAAATATATTTGCACACCAATGTTCATAGCAGCATTATTCATCACACGAGGACATGGAGGCAACTGAAGTGTCCCACAACAGACAATTAGATAAAGAATCTGTGGCACATATATACAATGAAGTATTACTCATCCATAAGAACAGATGAAATACTGCCCTTTGCAACAACATGGATGGGCCTTGAGATAATCATGCTACGCTAATTAAGCCAGACAGAAAAAGTCGAAAACTACATGATATCACTTATATGTGGGATATAAACCTAAAAGCAACAAACGAACAGGACAAACAAACAGAGATTCATGGACATGGGCAATAGACTAGTGGTTACTTGAGGATGGGGGAAAAGGTGAGAGGAGAAGTAGATGGGGTAAAGGGGGT
>NW_024345872.1:809386-839529 GCF_902729225.1 Pteropus medius | reverse complement strand
GGTGACAAATCTAACTATTGGCGGTAAACACCCTATGCAATATATATATGTACATACATATATATATACATACATATATACATATATATATACACACACACATACATATATACATATATATGTATGTATATATACTGTTGAATTGCACACCTGAAACTTACTGGATTTCGTTAACCAATGTTGACATAATAAAAATAAAATAAATTTTAAAAACTGCCCTCCATAATTTCAATTGGCAACATATTGAAGAGTACGATTGACTAAAAGTGTTTCTTTTAAAAATCTACTTTCCCACTCTGCTCAGGTGTGTGGAGATAGAAGACTTACTAGGCATTATGAAAGGAATGAGTGTCTCTCTCATTCTGTGTTCAGTAAGCAAGATATGGGTGTGCATATTGAATGAGTCCTGATAGTCACATTACCTAATAAGAGTCACTGTCCACAGAGGCCAGGGCACCTGTTCTAAGTACTCAGTAACTTCAGAGCATCAGAGGGCATGCACTTCTTCATGCATTCAATCTGGAAATATGTATTATGTGTCTGTGTCTACTGTGTACAAGACAGATAAAGGCTACTTGCCAGCATGGTCCTTACATTCTAGTGGGAGAAGAAAGACAATAAACATAAATCAATATGGTAATTTTAGGTTGTAATGAGTGCTCTGAATCAAAAAATAGAATCAGGCGATAATGAATGGGGGGTGGCACTTTCGAAAGAATGGTGAGGGAAGGCTTCTCTGAAGAAGCGATATCTCAATAGCCCTGAACGATTTGAAGTTGTGAGAAATGGGAAGATCATGACATCACTAGCCTCTAATAAAATAACACATGACGAAGGGACAAAAGAATGAGGAGGGGAAAAGATAGGTGGAAAAAAGAATAGTAAATTCAATTATTCATGTTGAAAAGGGAAAAGAGACAAATACAATTTACAGATGATCCAACCAAAAGTTTTATTTTAACAAATGATTGCGGGCTTTTCCAGTAACAAACTAGGGCCAAAATAGAGAATGAGTTTTACCTCTCTTTCTTGCCTTTGCTCTGGTATAGGCTGGCATTGCCTTGCATATCAGTAGCCACCTACAGGGTCGTATAGGCCTTCAACTTCCTGAAGTTTCCCCAGCTCACCTCTCACCCCATTGCACCACCCTAATACCTAGAATTCCTATTATTGCACACTCTTTTTGGGTTACAGCATAAAAAGCTCCCATTAAGACTTAAAAGATTCCTAGGCTAAGCTAATATGTCCCCTTCATCAGTGATCACCACTTCTGTAAGGAAATGGTTTCTTAATTTCTTAGTTCTGGAGTGCTCAGGACAGTAGCATTCTCCTGGGAAGTGAGAATGGCCATAAATGACTTCAACATGGCATGGTTATCCGGAAGGAAATGAAAGTAAGTGAACATGGAGTGATCAGAAAGCACCTTGAAGTGGAGGGTGTGGAATGAGGAGAATGTTCCCAAGTAGTTCGAAAGACACACTTTGTTTACTCTTAATATTTTAAGCCAGCCAGGGTTGAGTCACTAATGGATTTTGTTTTTGTAGATCCCTTCTGGTGAGTAAATTAAGTTCTTGGAGGGGAAGGAGTGGTGGTGCAGGATGACTCTTCAGGACACTAGGAGAACTTTTAGCATACTATAGGTCCTTCCAGTGCCATTGTGGATTTCATATGGCAGTTATAGCCATAGCCAGTATTGAGCTGGTGACCAAAATTTAACAAATGAACTTAGCTCTCATTCTAAAGGTAATAATTATATACATAGAAGTCCCTGTACGCTTAGTGACCTCCTCCCCTTCTCCCATTTGAAAAGTGCTAGCACACCCTTTAAATACATTTTTTAGACTGGTCCACTGAGTAATTAAATAACTATAAAGAAAGACTAAAGGAGAAAGGAAGCTCAATTCAAGGAAAATTTGCAAATTGAGTAATCCAACCTGGAATCATCAAGAGAAGATTTGGTTTTGTCCTTACAGTACCAGTATGGTGGTGGGGGAAGGAAAGCTAATCAAGTCAGCAATAGTGATTTGATTACAACCTCTTGTTCATGAGTCTGATTGGCTAACAGTGATCTTCCTAGAGTCATAGATTCGAAGCACTCAATGCTTTCATCAGATGCTCTTACAGATGAATTCTGCACATATTCAAAGTTTTCAGTGGCCATAGCTTCTTTTTGTTGTTCCCAATTTAAGTGTACAATTTAAATACACAGTTGAAGATTGTGATGACTTCAAGGCCGGCAAAGAAACTCGACTCACAGATAGCCAACCAGGAGAAACTTTTCTTGGTAGGGGGCTGAGGAATGAGGATGGTGGAGTGGAATGGGGTATCTCAGGATGGTACCTTTATTCCTGGAAGCTGACCCAAGTTTAGTTGATACTTTGATCCATAGTTGAGGGATTTGACTACTTTTTGTGTGTGTCTCCCAACCGTTCATTTAGCATAGCATGCATATGACTAATCTGACATCTAGATTTTGGCATTGGTGTTGATTCAGTATTATCATTCCCCTTACAAAAAAAATCAAAGAGCATTCAGAAATGTCAAGCCAGTTGGGATAGATCCTTTGGGCAAGTATATGCACATAAATGAATGTCATAGATGTTTTCTAAGTATACCTAAGTGATGTCAAGGAGCTTAACCAAGGCCCTCTGTCAGCCCATTCCTAGGGTCTCTGTTGGTAACAGTAAGCTAGACAGACCATGATCCTAACTCAGCATGGAAAAATCCTATGTCCCCTTAAGTACCTAGGAGATCCATACCTGGCCACATTTTTCTTCCTCATTAGGATCCACTTATCATGTGCTGGTGGGTAGATCCACTTTAGTTTGTGGGCTAGTGTTCTACAGAACTATGGATGCTGACATCATGTGGACTTAAAGATCATGTGTTCTTTGTAAGATTTGATGGCTGTTACAGGGGCAGTCTAGGCTGAGCCAGTAAAATATGGGTTAAATTTTATCTCCATAAGAATGTTCCTGTTGATCGTCCACTTTTTATAAGTAGAAGGTGTTACAAACAATGAGATACATAAATGCAGAAGTTTGCTTTTAGTTTTGGAAAACCATGACAAAACTCTACTTGATTCCTGATTCTAGAAGAACTACCAGGCCAAAGCTTTGACAGCAAAGCCTACTTTTGTGGAGAAGAAACAATGCCTGTGTATGAGTCCGTGTTCACAGATAATGGAGAGACCACCAGAAAAATTGCACTGGAGACAGAGAGACCACCTCAGGTAGAGGTCCACGTTTGGACCATTCGAAAGGGTGAGCAAGACAACATTACTTTTTTGTTATTATTATTTTTTTTGTAAAGGGGACATTGGGAAGAAGAAAATTCACATTAATTTTGCTTCGACCCGTTCCTCTGTTTTGGTCAGAAGATTTCCTGATTGCTTAGAAACTAACACATGACTAACACAGTTATTATGGCCTTTAAATTTAACCTTGGCTAAAAAGAAGTATTGCCTCTTGGGGTTTGTTGTATTTCTCATGCAAACAAGGCTAGAAGAGTGGTTCTCAACACTGGCCACACATTAGAGTCATCTAGGATAAGTTTATTATTATTATTATTATTATTATTATTATTATTATTATTATTACCAAATGTATAGACCTACCCCCAGAGATTCTGACTAATTGGTTGGGAGTAGGACCTGGGCTTAAGGGGTTTTCTTAAAGATCCACAGATAATTTTCGTATGTAGCCAGGGTTGCAAATTATCAAAGTATAGTCTACCATTTTTTCCAATATAAAACTCCACAAACATGAAAATCCATTGATTCAGTGGGAAGCAGAGTTTATTAAATCATGCCATGTACTCCGGAGTAAGAGAAGTTTAAAACATCATCCCTGCCCTCAAGATTATAGTCTAACTGGAGCAACAATCCCAGTCGAGATGCCTAATTCCTTTTTTAAATTTTATTTTAATTAGTTTCAAGTATACAGTACATTAAACATTTGTATAGTTCATAAAACAATCCTCCCAATTGCTCCCTCCCTCCCCTGACCTTCCACCTAGCCAACATATTAATGCTAACTGCATTTTTTTGTGTCGTGCTCCCCTTCCTCATGGCCATCCATCAGCTACTAATTTGTACTGCTTTAACACTTCACCCCATTCTCCCAGCCCTTCAAATTCCCCTCCCCTCTGTCCATCACCAAATTGTCCACTATATTTGTGTCTGTTTTTGATTAGTTTGTTCTTTTTATTCCTCAAATTCCGCACATAAGTGAAATCACATAGTGTTTATCTTTGTCTGACTTAAATGCCTTCTAGATCCATCCAAGCAATATCTTTTTCCATCCCCTTCCTTTTCATATGTAGGGGTCTTGTTTTCTTATCCTTTCAGCTACTCTATCTTTTGGTTGTAGCACTTAATTATTTTCCATTTAAGGTACTTATTGATAGGAATGTAGTTGTTACTATTCTGTATTCCTGTTTTTGATACATGTTTTTTCTTCTTAAAGAAGTCCCTCCTACATTTTCTGTAATACTGGCTTGGTGGTGATAAATTCCTATAGCTTATTTTTGTCTGGGAAGCTCTTTATATGGCTGTCCTTCAACTCTAAATGATAGCTTTGCTGGATAAATTATTTTTGGTTGTAGATCCTGGGTCTTCATACTGTCAAATATTTTGTGCAAAGCCCTTCTGTCCTGCATAGTTTCTTTTGAGAAATCAGCTGCCAGTCTTATGAGTGTTCCTTTATAAGTAACTGTTTTTCTCTTGCTGCTTTTAATATTCTTTCTTTGTATTTAACCTTTGGCATTTTAATTACGATGTGTCTTGGTGTGGGCCTCTTTGAATCCCTGATTTTGGGAATTCTCTGAGCTTCCTGGAGTTTTATGTCCATTTCCTTCACCAGGTTAGGGAAGTTTTCCATCATTATTTCTTCAAACAGCTGTTCAGATTTTCTTCTGTTACACTGATCAGATGGATATTGGGACCCTTAATAGTGTCCCATATGCTCCTTAAATTATTTTTATAGTCTTGGCACCTTATCTCTTGCCATTCTGATTGTGTGTCCTTGGCCTTCCAGTCCTTTAGATAAGGCATTTGATCCTCTTCTTTATTCACTTTTTTTATTCCTTTGTTTATTCCATTTAATATACTTCTCATCTCAGATAATATGTTCTTCATTTCAGACTGATTCCCTTTTATAATTTCCATTTCCATTTTTATCTCTTTGTTGAAGTTCTCATTGAATTTATCTACATGTCCCAAAAGTTCATTGAGCATCTTTACAACCTGTTAGATGTTGTGAACTCTGCATCTGTTAGATTACTTGACTTCATTATATCTGGATCTCTGTTCTGTCCTCTCATATGGTTTCTGCTTCTTTGTCTTATTTTGGCTGCCATTCCATGTTTGTTTCTATGCACTAAGCAAAGCTCCTAAGTCTCTCGGTCTTATTAGTGTGGATTTGTGAAGTAGGTGTCCAGTGGCACAGTCCTAAGAGGAGTTCAGCTGCAAGCCAAACATAGCCCAAGCCTCTACCCCTCTGGAGCCATCTGTTAAGATTCAGCAAGCAATCCACAGATGCTATGCTTATAGTTGCCTCAAAAGGCCACCCTAGAAACTGAGGCCAGCTGCCTCCAGTATGAGTCTAGGTGCTGCTCAGCAAGAGCTCCTGACTCGCTGAGGATACACCTGGATGTGGCTTGGGTGGAGCCGTGAGTTGGAGGAAGCAGGATTTAAGGGAATCCTCTGGGTGGAGCGACCTCTATTATCCAGTTTGATGATGTCACGGCTATGACGGCGCTGTGTTCGCACACTACTGGGGGGAGGGCTCAACAGGCAACAATGGATACGCTGACACTTCTGTATAGAGCAAATCTCACCTCAGCCTTCACTCCGGCAGTGTCTCCCTATAAGTCCTTGGTGCCCCCTGCACACAGCCAAATCGGCACCGGTGCTCAGAGCGAGCAGGTCTGTCACCACAAAAATCTGCTTGTGGACATAGCCCCTTTAAGAGGCTTCTGCCGCTTCCAGTACTGCATCCTCAATCTCACTCAGCCACTTGAAACCAAGCAGCCCCACTTCCTCACCCCGTGTTACAGGATGCTTTCTTGGATTTCTCCCTAGTTGTATGGCTTGTTCATCTCAGGCAATTTTTCTTGCTGCTGCTCCTTGTTTCCGTGACAACTTTGATTTGGTCGCCAGAGGGATGAACATAGCCTCTGTCATCTACGCCATTTTTTTCTCCTCCTAATTCCTTTTTTGATTACTTACATTAACTGCCATAGCAAGTCACATTGTGCTCATTGTAATCCTATAGCTATTCAAACCATCCTATAGATAAAAGATGAGTGCTGATCTAGTCTGGCCAAGTTTTCTAGGAATTCAAGTGTAGAAGTGAGATTTCAATTGGAAAATCATGCACATCTTTTTTTTCTACTGGCATCTGCATAAGGCTTGAGAGTGCTCAAACACTAGTATGTTTCAGGATCATGCAAGTAGATGGTTTAAAATGCAGCTACCTGGCCCCATCTAAGAGATGCAAATTCAGTAGGCCTTGGGTAGGTTCTAAACTTCCTCATTTTTAACAAATAGCCAGATGATTCTAATGAAGGAGGCACTTGGGCCATAGTTTGAGAAACAACTGTTCTAGTATTTGTGGGACTTTTTTCTCTCCCCTTTCACAGCCATCTTTCTTTCTGGAAAGAATGATTTCTTCCCTACTCCTTAAAAAGTATTCTAGAACACACATATATTTCTCATTCATGTTTATTTTTCTCTACACCTAGGAATGTTGATTTTCTTTCTCTAACTCCCTGGTTCCTTTATAACTGGCCACCTAGGACTAAGCGATGTTCTGTTGGCTTCCCAGGCAGTAGGCCCACTATTCATCATACTACATCTCTCACCCCACTAAGGTGTATGGATGTTTTTCAACTCACTAGTGTAGAATCTAAATAACCTTGTTTATAGTGCTGGGCAATCAAGATTCGTTCATGGTGGGAAGAAAAAAAACAAGGCTTCATTTATGTTGCTTCCTGTAGACCTCTTGAGGATTAGTTAAGTGGGATGGTAACATGTTGTTACTTAACTGCAAGGCAGCTTTCAGTTGTTTACATGTTAATTTGATAAAAGCTCTTCAGGCAAGGTTAAGAGTGTGGAGCCCCCTTATTTTAAATCTCCATCTTTTAAGAGAGCTAAAGAAACTGCAAATGTTTCTCAAAGGAAAATATGTTTTTTGGTGAGTTCAAGAACAGGAATGGCTTCTCCATTTCCACAAACAACCTGTCTGTAATCCCCCTGCTGGCTCTAGCTGCTTAGCCAGGAGGGTAGCCCTGTGGTTTGGCAGGGATATATCTACCCAGACTCGGGGCAAGGGCAGAATTTCTACTACTACCTTTGGCTGCAGAAGCTCCAACCAGCACCCATGTTTGATTCCATGTGGGTTTCCCTAGGAGGGGGTCCCATGGTCAGCAGCACTATCTCCCTATCCAGTGAGCCAAGAAAACAAATGGAGTCAATTATAACCCTTGAGCCATCCAAGTTCCTGGTTAAGCATAGTACACAGCCCAGCTCGATACTCCTAAGCCCCAGTAATGAGATGACATGCTCAGCTCAAGCAGAAAAAGTGGCTAGTGCTTCCAGATAGAGAACACCTGACCACCTGTCCCACTTTTTGCTTCACCCCAGGCATCCTTCAGCACTTCCATATTGAGAAGATCTCCAAGAAGATGTTTGAAGAGCTCCATCATTTTAAGCTGGTGACCAGGACAACCCTGAGTAAGTGGTACCTCTTTCTTTACTCCTCCCTGGAAAACACATCCAGTTTTCAACGGAGCATAGCCCCAAACGAAGTTTCTCTGTATTCTCAATGAACATTAGCAATGCTTGCTATCAGCATTGGAGGATGTTCTATTTCTCTTCCAGTGACTTAGCATGGAATATGGTGTTTGCATGTGAACTGAAAAGCCTGGACCTGGTAAATACAAATCTAGATGTAATCCGAGCATAAGCCACCTCAGGTCAAGGTTTCCTGAATACTTTAATGAAACTGCTAACGCCAGAGTCTCAGTGAGATCAGAGAAAGCTCACAAGATTCCAGGTCTGATATATTTGTGGAGACTTGACATCTAGAAAGATATGTCCTCTGGTGGTGGGGATGAGAGAGAAAATGAATGCATATCATTTCCTGTATTGTATCAAAACTCTGTATGGCTCTTTGGAACTGCCGCTGGGCAGTCATCTTTTTTACAAACATTCAGGTACTCGGGCATACTTACAGCTCTCCCACTTTCTAAGCTAGATGGAGCCTAGGGACTAGATACTATTAGGCACTGGGGGGAGTGGGGTGCACTTCTCAAGGTATAAAAGACAGAATTTCTATCCACAGGGAATTCTAATGGGCAAGACAAAACATGAAAACGCCTTCGCTGTGAATTAGTATACTTCTGAGGAGTTATATACCTAAGTGCTCAGGGGAATCTGCAAAGAACAGTGAGATGAGAGCCACCTGGGCTTAGTCGGGGAAGGCTTTAGGGAGGAGGTGTGTTTTAAAAGAGAAGAGTGTGACTGGTCAACAGGTCAGGAAATCAGTCCGGGGAGAGAGTACAGCCTAGGAGAAGACTCAGACAAGAGCAAACAAGAAGTGTGTGTGAAGAACAATTGCAAAAACCACCTAGGGTTCATAGAAAGATGAGAGGAGTTGGAGGTAGGAAGTAGTCAGAGGGCCTGGAAGAAGCCTATGAGAAGTTCAGATATAAAGCAGGTAGCATTTGTAGTTGCGTTATCCTCACAGTGTGGTGATATCAAAATGGTGCTTTGGAAAGATGTCTCTTGGCTGTCAGATGGGTTTATTAAGCACCTACTTTGATAAAGACAGATCCTGTAGAGCCCAATATGCATGCTAAAAGTTGGACTTCATCTCCAGACCAGAGAACCGCAGTTAAAATTTTAAGCAAGTGAAGGATGTGTTCACATCTGTTTTCTTTGCTTGTTTGTTTGTTTATTTGTTTGTTTTTTAGAAAGCGGTACTTGCTGTGTGGGGAGTGAAAGGTAGACTGTTAGTGAAAGAGCTGATGATAATTTGAATTAGGAAGCAATTATACTGTGTTAAGTGGGTTAGACAGGGAGGAGAGGTCACTGTGAGACACACTCTGAGATTAAATCATCAAGAACAGTATCAAAGAGAGAAATGGATTTGGAATGACTCCAATGACTCCAATATTAACTTTATAGACTGAGTGAATAGTAATACCATTCACCAATGGGAAACTGGAGAATAAGCAGGAATTGGTAAAATTAAAAAAAAAAAAGCTGAGTTTCTTTTGGAACATCTTTACCTTAAGATGCTTAAGAGCCATCTGAGTAGAGTTATCCAATAAGCAGCTGGAAATATAGTTGATGAGGTCAGTTGTTTGTTCTGTAGGAGACCAATAGACAATAAATGGTATAGTAAGAGAATTCAAATGGAAGAGTTAGGAGTCTTCACATATGAGTAAGGAATAAAGGAGGCAGAGTCTAGGGACCCAGGGTCTATGATGTGACTTTTGAAATTACCAATTAATGTCAAAGAACACATTTTTGTTCATACTGTGAAAAAGATACTGCTAGGTACCAGGGGACTTGAAAGATTATTTAAACAAATTTTCTGTTTATAACAGGTTGTATTTGGGGTGTATAATGGAAATAGATAGCACGTGCTTCAATGCTGAAGGAAATGAGTAATGAGGCGATGCCCTGGGGACAAAGAAGGACAAGCCTAACCCCTTTTCATAATGTGCCTCTCAGATCCTGGCACACAGTAGGGCTTCAGTAAAAGCTGATTTCTTTCCCAGCCCTTCTCACTTTTCCCTTCTACTTTGCCATTGAGTTGGACAAAATAGGGAAATAGGAACAGAGGAATCAAATCTATAAAAAGAGGGGGGGGGTCTTGTTCTGATGTGGCTAGTGAAAAAAAGAAGAGGTTCAACATAGTTTCTGGGTTGAGAGGAGCTTGTTAACTTTAGACTAGTAGTCCTCCAGGTATAATATCATGAGCACAGGAATAAAAAAAAGACTGAAGAAGTTATCCAGGGTGGGCAGTTTGTTATGAAGATTATTTGACAGGGCAAGAGAAGGAAGAAGATCTTGCCAACAAGGACTAGGGCAGTTAGAAAAAAAATGGATCAGAGCTCTAGGGTGATTTCTAGTGCTCAGCACAGAATGTGCACTCAAAAATGTTTGCTCAATTAGCATGATAGAAGAGGGGATAGAAAATTGGCAAGGACACTTTGGAAGTGTGTACAGTTCCATGGAGAAAGAGGAGAAAACAGGGAATGGAAGGGACAGAGGCGTGTTTACCTAGAGTAGAAAGGAGTCACATGCAGGATATGAGAATGGAGCTGTATAAGCAGCCATAAGAGGCAGTAATGTAATGGCTATGTGTAGAGCCAAAGGGAAGATGGAGTAATCAGGGGAATTGTTTTGTAAACTGTTTTGTCTAACCAATGTACTGTATACTTGAAACTAATAATAAGATAATTTTTTTAAAAAAAAGAAGCCATAGGAGGGGATTGAGGAGTGCTAAAGAAGGGGTAAGGACAGCCTGAAGGCATAGGAGAAAGCAGAGATGAGCACTTTTTAACAAATGGTGGCAGGAACAGAGAAAAGAGCAGTAAATTATCAAGTAACCCAAACCAATATTCGGGCCCCAGATAGTAAGCAAAGCCCCAGTAATTTACCAGGTAGTGTTTTCCAAATTACCTATTTGACCTGGTGCAAAGTGAGCCACTTAAATAGTAATAACCTGAATAGTGGAGCATTTTGCAAATGCTAAATGTACTGTAAAAATTCAAAGAATAATATTTACATTTTACTCTTGAGTCAGTTATGTATTATTCTCGGGATTCTTACAAATAATGTGTGTTGAAATGAAAACTCCATGGCCCATTTTTCATATCTGCCCCTGGAAAAATGTTTTGGGGACTTTTCTGCTGAAACCACCTGACATTTGTATCCCAGCTCACCTGGTGGGGCTGTGCATGAATGGGAAAAAATGGGGGATATTGGTTATACTGCTAATTGGCTCTGCTCAGCTCTTACATCACTGGGTCACTTATGTTTTCCTTTTAGGTCAGTGGAAGATATTCACTGAAGGAGAAGCTCAAATCAGCCAGATGTGTTCAAGTCGCGTGTGCAGAACAGAGCTTGAAGACTTGGTCAAGGTTTTGTACCTGGAAAGGTCTGAAAAGGGCCACTGTTAAGATGAGACAGACAGTATTGGATAGGGTAAAGCAAGAAAACTCAAGCTGCAGCTGGACTGCAGGCTTATTTTGCTTGTCAACAGTGTCCTAAAGCCCAAACTCAAATGCAGTTAATTATTCATACCATGCACAGCATAACTTGCTCTTTTATGTGGAGTGGTGTGTCAGCCCTTTAAATATCTCCTCTAAAGAGACTAGAAGAGTCTTGGATTATTTGTGGGAGGAAGAGGGACAGAACACCATAACCGTTTCTAGGAGAATCACACTTCTTTACAGGTTAAAGAGTAAACAAAACCCCAGGGTTTCTAGCTAGAAAGTTATTCCAATGAAAGAAAGAGAAAGGAATTGCTTCTTAGCAGGAGTTCAGTAGTACAGAGAAAATGTTTGTTTGAAATTATACTCTTTGAATTTTAGAATGTCTTGTGTTTTTTTAAAAAAAATTAACTCCCCCCTCTACACACACACACACACACACACACACATACGTACGCATGCACGCACGCACGCACTAAACTAAGCCTTCATTTCAATGCAAGGCCACTGTTGACTCTCCCCTCCTTTCCCTGGCGTGGTTCCCAAGTAGCTGGTAATTGTTAGTACTCAGGAGGATAAATAAGGAACTGTGAGCAGAATGCTCTGCCTTTGGGTCTGTGGTGTGGTTGTTGAAGTCACTAACTATGGTGGCAGGGTGAGAAATAAGAACACCATTTCATGGCCTCATTCACTTTGAAGTGGTAAATAATTTTCCCCACTTCCCTTTTCTCCCTGAACATTTATGGAGCCTCCATAAAGAAGTTAGAATTCAGTAAAATTCTCAGAAATTGAATCCACATATGACAAAATAATTGTTGAATAAAGGAGTTGATAGACATCAACCAGGCCATCCTTGTGTTTTCAAGTCAATAAAACTCACCAAATAATAGTGCAATACTCACTAGTTTTCTTGAGACCATAGTTCTCTAGTCCAAAAATTTAGGTTAAATGATTAAATTCTGGAAGCTCCTTAAAAGGGCAGTTTCCCTTCTTCTCCAGTTACAGGAGTTGATTTTTACTTTGCAAACAGGCTCAGTCCTCATGAGTTTCTGAATGTCTGCTCTTCAATTAGGAGAATGATTGCTTATTTGGGGAGATGGGAATTCTGATACAGATCTTTATCCTAAACCTTACTGTCATTCTCATCTCATCCATCAAGTATTGATTTGAATCATGGATCCTAGAGAAGCCTGCTCAAAAAAAATGTCTTATTTGCAGCACAATATCAGAGCATAAATTGTCCATTCTGAGGCCTGGCTTTAGAAATCATCTTTGTGGAAAAACTATAAATTCTCCACAGCAAAGATGTCAAGCCTGCCTTCTAGATTTATCTTCTCTGATGGGGTATGAATGAACTCTCATGAGTACTTGAAAATATCAAGGACCCAGAAATCCCATATTGCCCACTCAGTGACCATAGGCAAGAGGAACATATTTTTTTTTCTTAAGAGTACTTGAAATCTATAGAGAAAAATGTAAAAGGTCCAGTCTTTATGGCAACCTGGCAAAAAGGAGTCTGTTCTCATAAAAGAGACACAGGGGCCTTGTGGCCAGGCCTTCATGGGACAAGCCTTTCACCAGCCCCTCACACACATTCTCCTCAGGAAAGGGAGGTCAGACATTCAGAGCTGAAATGCCACAGAGCATTATTGTGAAGAAGGTGTTAAGTAGCTGCTGCCTCCCTCCCAGAGGTGGCAGTATTTCCATAGTGTGGAAAGAAGTAACCAGATCCTGAAGCAAAGCCATGATTTCCCCTTCTTGCTGATTCACCCCAAAGCCTTCCCACCCAGATGTTCTCTGAAAGCTAAACCTTCAGGGAACACCCAGAGAGCTTCCCTAGATAGACTGCTGCCCCCAGGTAATGGGACACACCTTTACAAAGTGCTGTGTGAAACAGGAGCTGGGGACCTGTGCTGGGCCAACATAGAAACCTTCCAGTGTTTGGTAGTATGTAGGGAGTAGGACATAGGGAGAAGAGGCCAAGTGCCTATAGTTAGTAGAGAGGAGTCGATATGGTTCTACTTGTGTATTTATTTGTATCATAAACACGTGGAATAACAAAAACCATAAGCACCATTTAGCAGTTATAGACACTTTATAGTTAACTCATGTAAACAAATAAGAATAACATAACAGTATTACCCTTTCACTCTTCTCACAGGACATGTACCTAAATATGGTACTTATTTATGTAGTCACTGTATTTCTGGATTTTTAAATTAATAAAAAATTTAATTTTGAAAAATTATGTGGATGAATGCTGTGTGAGTAATTGACTGTCTGGTCAATGCTGACCTTGGACTGGGTAACGGTAATGAGTAGGCCTGGCTGTTTCTCACTCAACTTGACACCACCCCCATTACACTATAGCATGGTGAGTAAGAGTGGTAACTTTGTAGTCGGACTACAACTGTGTTTGTCAGTTTCCTGAATTATAAAATGGAGATAATAGTGGCATTATTGCCCTTTACCTGCAATCTTAAATTGAGTTTTAATTCAATCAATGAATGTAAAGTGATTAGAGTAGCATCTAGTTCATAGAGAGCATTCATTTTTGACCATGGATGTTCAAGAATGGCATGACATCGAAAATGCCATTGATTTTTGGCTTCTCTTTAGGCCAAGGCATTTAAAACAATGATGACAGAAGGCCATTGACTTGGATTTCAAGAAGGCCTCAATTTTGGTCTGCTGCTCAGTGGCAAATTTGTATAGGAAACAGGATAAGTTTTGTCACATATATTAATCCAAACTAAATTTCCTCAAATTCCTAATACCAGCGAGATTTGTGCTATCACAGAAGCCAAGATATAAGAGCTGAAATGTCAAATGACATAAGGACAGTAAAGTATGTGTTAGTATTAGCAGCACAGAAATCATTGGTGGTGAAATGTTGGGGGAGTAATAGGAGCAGAGGCCAGAAGTGAGGGGAAAGAAGGAATTGGAGATAGCAGTCAGAGACAGCTCTTTGGAGTAGCTTAATTACAGAGAGTAGAGAGATGAGATGAGGAAGTAGCTAGAGAAAGATATGAGGCCAAAGGAAAATTTTGTCTTCAATATGGGAAATATTTGTCCATGCCAATACTGAAGAGAGGGATCTTACAGAAAGAAAAAGATTGAAATTAATGGGAAAAGGAGGGTTAACTTGTGTGAGATGCATGAGAAGCCATGCCCCCATGCTGAGCCCTCAAAACACAATTCTTGACCCACAACCAAGGCAAAATTTTGGCCTTTGACTGCCAGCCCCTTACTATGAATGAGCTGAACCTAGTCTCCCTCAGCTCTGTTAGTTTAGTCTCCTTTACACCGAGCACACTGTCTTCTGGAACAGTGGGCTATAAATTCCAGTAGTGCTCCACCTCCATTGGAGCCACAAAACTCAAACCAGGCATCTTGGCCCCATCGGCACTCTTCATTCCCTAATCATCCATATCCAAGTTGCTCCAAGTCCTATCAATTTGCTCTCCTAAATGTAGTCCATATTTATTGGCCTTTGCTCTAATTGCTTCCTTTCTAATCTTTTCCTCTCTACAGTTTCTAACCTCCTCTCCTCCCCAAAGTGATTCTCAGGAAGCCCTAAAGATTGTTTCATATGGGCCCAAGGATAAGTCCTGCTGATGCCTCATGTTACTACCCACCCTATTTTCCCTTTCTTGCTTTGGCCTTCCTCTGTGATAGGTACTGCTAGAAAAAAAAGCCACCCACTGCCTCCATCACCACACATCTCCTGTCATTCACCACAAGTGCTATCTGTGATATAGACAATAGATGTTCCTCCTGGCCTGGAAATGTCACCATGATGATGATGCTCTGGAATCCTCAGTGTTCTCCAGTGGCACCGTATCTTGTGCACAAGTGGAAAGAATGCCCTCCTCTCTCCCCATCTGTAATGTTACACTTGGCCACTGCACATTAAACCAATTAGCACATAGTTCTTGAGCATGTATTATGTGGACCAAAGTAGGGTCTTCTTGTGCCTCAGGGTCTCCTGAGGTTTTAATGGAAACAAGTTCTTTAGGTTCTACTTTCAGCCCTTTTCTCAGGGCTCAGTTACCAGTATGCAGAAGCTATGCTGAATGTAAGCCTCCAAGACAGACATGAGATTGTCCTAATTCCTTTCTCCTTAGTGCACATGTTCTGCTTCCATTCTCCACCAAATCCCTCATGCAAAGTGACTTTAGGGGGTCCACCCCACCAGTCTGCCAAACAAGCTCAAGAAGTCTACATCCTCCAAGTAGGAGAGCTGAGTCCTTGAAAGCAGAGCTCCAGCTCCAGCTCAGTCTCCAAAATATTTCATACACATTTACAACTTTGTGCCTTTCTACATGTTCTTCTCACCTCTAAAATGTCCTCCCCACTTCTTTGCCTGCCAAACTCCTCCTATTCATTCAGTTGAAATGTCACTTTCTCTGTGGAGACTTGCCTGCCTCCCTCCTAATTTGCCACCATTTTCCCTTTCTCCCTATGTGCTGTATGCGCAACTGTGCTGAATCCATCCTCTGGAACTTTCTATGTCCTTAGTACTTCTCTGCCTTTGCACACAGCTCCTTTTGCCTGGAATATGCATCCCCTGATACCTCTACTTAATGAGCACCTACTTATCTTTTAAAACATGCATTGCTCATCTCAGACTTCATCTACCTCTTTCAGGCACCATTAGTTGTTGCCCTCTCCATGCTCCTAGGAAATAACCAAAGCACTTACCTTGTGCCAGTCACTGTATTGATCAATTGGCATGCATGTTTTCTTAGTTAATCTTCAGCACAGCTCTATGTGGTAGGTCCCATTATTGAATCTATTTTAGAGATAAGGACATTGAGAGCATTTACCTTTTATATGCCATTATATGTAAAAATACAAAGTATTTGCTCAGCCACAGTCTTCCTGATTAGACTGGAGAGCCCCTAGAAGGCAGGGACCTCAAGCCCAGCACTTCCAGACATGCAGTAAATATTTGCCAAGTGAATAGTCAATCTATTGAGATTCTTTCTCTAGTTGGGAAAGAAAGCAGTCCAGGGATTACTTAAATGTCCAGGGCCAGGCAGTCCTTTAGGACATTCTCTGTACCCAACTCTGAGGAAAACTAATAAAATCTAGGTTAACAAATACAAATGAAAAAGTGCTTATGTGCATTGCAAAATGAATTGCCATGAGATGTCTTAAGATAACTAACAAATACAGAAATTACGTGTATTTTTTTTTTTGTTTTTTTTTTTAGTGCTTAAAGCAAGATATCCCTGTACATGTGGCACAGGCCTCACAGCTGTGAAGGATTCTTGCTAAGACTTCAATATTGTGGGTGTTAAGTAGTATATCTATATTTCTACACATACTATCTATATTTTAATGTAATATTTACAATAGCTATAGTACATATTATGACACTTTTTGTCCGTGTGTGAGTGTGTGTGTGTGAATAGACTCCAACATGGTATGTATGGCACCTTCACAAAATGGAAAATACTGGAGACCCAAGGCCTGGCTTTAAGATAATGTAGACAAGAGGAATTCTGAGTTGCCTCCAAGTATAAGCCATCCTCAATCTAGGAATGAAGTATTGGCCAAAAACTTAGAATCCAGCATGCATTTTCTTATAGAAACATCATTTTATTTGATGCTCAGATTCCCAGGCCAGTCCACACAAGCCTGTTGAACCCTGAACAGAGCCAAGTTATATATAGTACTGATTAGTATCTGCTTAAGCTTGGACCTGGGGGTAAGGGCAGGTGGTAAGGAGAGAGGAGCAAGCAGGGAGTTTCCTTTTACTTTTTGGGGTGGGACAGGTGGGAGGAGGTGAGGAGCAGGCTCTAGGCAAAATCTAGAAGAAGACAAAGTTTGTGCTTGACAGCCTCTTCTCTCCATTTCATCACGCACTCTCCAGGTCCCCAGTGCTGTCATTCTGCCCTTTACATTCAGTTATCCCAGACTCAGGGCTGCCTTGCTCCACAAACAACCCTCAGGCTCTGCCATTAATTACCTCACTCAACAATCAGAACTTGAATCCCTTCAGGGCAGCTGTCTGGGCCTTAGAAGGAAGCAAGTTTAGTGAAGTGAGAGTTGCTTAACCCTCAGATACCTATTCACTTTTAAGACTTTATTATTCTTTATTACTCTCAAAATGAATTCCTCAAGTACAAAATTGCAAGCAGAGAGCTGGAATGAGTGAAAACCTTCTGGCAATGGAGGCAGTAAGAGGGAGTTGTATGCATGTGTTGGGGGTGAGGTTAGGTTTGATATTTGGGGTGATGGAGGGTAGGTAGCATCAAGTAAGCAAGTGACACTTTACCTTTCTTGCCTGAGTATCTGCAGTCCCTACCTCCACTCTGTGAAAATGGTGCTAATGCCATTACTGCTCTCCCAGCTTTTCCTTCTTTCTTTTTTGAAACTGCTCTTTTCTAAAATGCCCAGGTTGGGGTTTGCTTATAGCGGGGACTAGCAGCTCCCATGGTAGCAGAGGCCCTGGTGAGGAGGGGGTGCTACTTGTCCACTAGTGCTTTTGAGACCTGTCTCTGCAGGCTGTCCAGGGGCACTCACTTGGCCTTGGCCCTGTGCCAGCCCTAGGAGGGGGCACTCAAAAACAAATTCAGAAACTCAAGAATGTATCTGGGTGAGGAGATGGCTTCATCAGGAGGTAATGAGGGAGAAGGGAAACACTGGAGAAGCCTCTTAGCCATTATCAGTCCAGTAATCACCAACAAAATTAATAAAATAAGACGTTGGGTTCAAACCTAGTGAAGAGTCCACTCGGATCAAAAAGCTAGAAGACAGGGAGTTAATACATGCAAACAGTTCACATTTCCTTCACTATTCTCCCTGTTTCCTACATCTCTTAATCTCCATTCCCTAATCTGTAAAGTGGGGATAAGAATAGTCTCTGTCTCATAAGATTATTGTGAGACTTAAATGAAATAATGTAAACTGCCATGATAGTAACTGGCACATAACAAGTGCACAGTAAATTCCACTTTTTAATTAGGTGAAACATTTGTTCTTAAAATTTAGTAATTCAAAGTAAGGGGAAAGCCGTTGAAGCTTGGGTTATTTTAGGCAAAAAGTGGAACCTGAGCCTGGTTTTGAAGGAATTGCCAACCTGGGATAGCTAAAAAAGAGAAGTCTTTGGAGGATCCTGGCATAGAAAAAGATTGAGGATGTCCCCACAGGATTTCAGTTAGGATTTAGCAAAAGCAAGAACCTGGTTTTCATGCCAAGGAAAGGAGGAATAAATCTACCCACTAGAAACTGGGAATTGTGGCCACTGCATTTAGTTTTAAAATGTAATCACATGACTAAAAGGTAGGAGAACCTGGTTGACCACATCTTTTGTTCTGGGAAATGACCTGGAGGTTGGTGTTTACCATAATTTCAATAAAAGCCCACAGTGTGACATGTGACATGGTTATTTCCAGTGTTCATTGACTTATAGGCTATAGTAACAAGAAGGCTCTTATCCATTCATTCATTTATAGAACACCTAGAAAGGGCCGGGTACTATGCTTTGTTCTGGAGTTCCAATGGTGAACAATATAGACCTGATATCTGCCTGCACAGAAGTTATAGTCTACCAGGGAATACAGACACTGAACGAGCAAGCCCAAGAGTAATAGATAGTATAAAAAGGCAAGTTCAAGGTGCTATGAGAATGTCAGTCACAGGAACTTATCCTCATCATGGAAGAGCAAGGAAGATTTACTCGAGGAATTGATATTGAAGATGAAGCTTAAAAAGAATTAGAAGTTAAGGTTCCATACCATATTTTGTTTGAAAACAGAGTTTTACTACTTTAAAAGAGTTTGAACATGTGTTGACCTAAAGCACCGATTCTTTAGGGGACTCCTATTACAATGTAGATGCTCCTGGTAGGGATAGGTGGTTACCTACTATAAGTCCTACCCTGTAATGAAATTCCAACAAGGAAAGTAGGGAGAAGGGCCCTAAAGTATGGATCGCAAGACAGGGAAATTTTTATAGAGGGAAGAGATATGAATTTGAAGTATAATTTGAAAAGTCAGCCTTAAGTATGACTCTCCAGAGGGGATGAAAGAACCACTTAGATGCTGGAGTAGGGGCAGTGGCATATCAAAATGTATTTTATCACTGAAATTGTGTAGAAATGCTAGAGCATAGTGATGATAAAAATCTGACCAAATTTTAGTCAGTTCTGTTATGGGTTTTAAGTTTTCTACAGACAATGCACCTATTAATAAATAGGTGCATTGTCTGTAGAAAACTTAATAAATGCACCTATTAATAAATAGGTGCATTGTCTGTAGAAAACTTAAAACCCATACGGGTTACACCCCGTATAACACTGCTACCTTCCACCCTACTCCACCCCAACCCCAAGTGCCACTAGATGGCAGTCAGACAGAGGTTGGAGAAAGACATAAATGTTTTTAGTCCTGTTCTCAGGAACTTTTACTCTACAATTCTAAGAAAATAAGCTCTCTGGAATATCTCTTGAGATATCGCCTCTTCTCAAACAAATGAAGTCATCGTACACTTATCTTGTTAGTACTAAGGAAAGTAGCCACTTATGGCCCTGAGGTCATGTCAGGCTGAGAGGAGAACTGAGGCAATCGGCTAGTTGTCAGGCAACCCAAAACCCCCTTCTGCAGAGACTGGCTAATTGTTTCCTCAAATGTCTCTTTTGCTTTGGCTAGTGGAAATCCAGTCTGAGTATAATTACTCTCCTGGATCTAAAACAAAGACTCAGTCACATGGGGTGGGATTGGAAAGGACCAGATATTAACCCCAAGCCACAGTCAGGGGCATGCCTGGAGCAAGACAACAGGCTTTAAAAGGCTCTGATGCAATGCAACAGGGAAGGAGGAGGGTGTTTGGTTGAAAAGAAAAGGTCATTGTGCATTTGAAGTCAAGGCTGTGGCCTAGGGGACTCCCTGAAGTTTTGGAAACTGAGGACAAGCTCCAAGAGCATTGAGACATTCTGGCAACTTTGGAGAAGGAACTCCTCCAGAAAAAAAATTCAAGCTGATTGAATGGCTTTGGATAGGAAGCGGGACTCTGGGTTGGATGGAATGGAGAAGATTTGCAAACAAGTATAGGGGAAGGAGACTCTGAGAAAGAACAAAGCAAAAGGAGTACAAATGGAAAGGAAATCTAAAGTGGTCTGCTAAAGTTTTGGGGGTACACATTATTATATCTTTGCCCTCACAACAAAGAAGTGGGTAGATTTGGTTTTTGTCATGTAATTGGCAGTATCTTCTCTCTTTAGCCTCCACTCCTACTTCTCAGCACACTCACGTTTCCCCTTGAGTGTCTTCCAACACTGGAAGAAGATGGAGAACATTTCAGGTTTGGCTCTTTAGAGTGGTACCAGCCAAACAATAACTATCAAAGTTTGACTACTGTCATGAATACAAAAAGAATCAATTTCTATAAGCACACATGGTTCCCCAAAGACTGATCTCTATAGTCCACTAGACCTCTTTGGGGACATTTTTGAATTTCATTCTGTTTTTAGGATGGAATTGTTCAATAGCCTATCCTAAAACAATCCAATTAATTCAGATGATTGTGTTAATGGCTGCTGATAAGTTGATGCCCTACAAAGTGAAAATTCTATATCCTCTGAATAAAGGAAAATTCTATGTCCTTTATTTAAATCAATGGTTCTTCAACTTTTTTGAGTCCACATGACTTTGTCAATCAAAAATTTCTCTAATTAGAGATTATATTAAACATGGCGGAGTGAGAGATGTCCCCAGATCTCTCTCCTTGAAACAACAAGAAGAAGAATGTCTAAAACTCAACAACAAAAAAACCACCAAAACTAAAAACCAGCATGTCTGAGTGTGGGATCTGCGCGTAAGAGCTACCATAGGTCAGAACCCTGGGTGTCAGGCAGTGAACAGGGAGAAATAAAAATGGTGCCTCTCATAGCCAGAGCTCACTGTAGGAGGAGGAGGAGGGGAGAAGGTGCCTCAACTTCCCTGAACAGCCCTGCCGGGGAGTGCTGTGAGCTCTCTGTGGCCGGTGGTAGTACCCAGTCATCAGAGCAGAAGGCAGAGAAACGGGGATGACAGAAAAACAGGGACAGCAGAGAAACGACAGCTGAATTTTACTGGCCATAGTTGCAGTAATGAGGCTGAGCCTCAGCCTCCATCCCCCAACTCAGAGGGAACCTCCTCACATACACTCTGAGAGAGATCAAAATGGAGCCCCAGGGGAATCTGAGCAAATGCTACCAACACTGTCACTAACACTGACAGGAACTGAGACTGAAGGTAGTGAGCATGATTAAATATATATAAGGGGGAAAAAAGACATTATTAAGACTTTATATAAAGCAGAGATCCAAGAGGCTTAGACACCACCTACTGGAAACCAAAAGAAAAACATCTTCTTTGCAACAGGCTAGGGACCATTATATAATAAATCATCTTTCTGGAAAAAAAAAATAAGCAGAACACACTTCCATTAATGCCCAGGCGGAGAAACAGTAAATTAAACACCATGAATAACCAAGGTAACAAGGCATATCAGAAGAAAAAAAGAGAGAGAAAAATCTCCAGAAAATAAGCTTACAGACATAGAAATACGTGACTTAAATGACAGAGAATTCAGAATGATACTTCTGAGAAAACTCAATGTGATCCAAAACTAATCATATCAATAATATCAGGAATTGAAAAAACAACTAGATGAGCAGAATGAGTTCTTTAGCAAGGAGATTGAAACCCTCAAATAGAACTAAATAGAACTTCTGGAGGTAAAGAACACACTGCAAGATTTGAAAAAAGAAATAATAAGCTTTGGAAATAGAGATGTCCAAATGGAGGAAAGGATCAGTGATATCAAAGACAGAAATCTAGAAATATATCAGAAGAAAGAGAGAGAAACAGAAGAATGAAAAATAATGAAAGAGAAATACAAGAAATAGCTGATACCATCAGGAGAGGAAACATAAGAATAATGGGCTTTCTCAAAGGGGAGGAAAAGAAGCAGGGATTAGAAAACATTTTCAGACAAAGAGTTGACGAGAATTTCCCAAATCTAAGGAATGAATTGGAGCTTGGAATTCAAGAAGTCAACAGAACGTCCAATTATTTCAACCCAAAAAGGCCTTCACTAAGACATATTTTATTAAAATTATCAAAAATAAACGTCAAAGACGGAATTCTCAAGGCAGCCAGGGAAAAGAAGACGGTAACCTATAAAGGAAAACACATTAAATTATTGTCAGACTTCTCAGTACAAACCTTACAAGCCAGAAAGGAGTGAAATCAAATATTCAAACTATTAAATGAAAGGAACGACCAGCCAAGAATAATATATCCACCTAAGCTCTTCTTTAGATATGAAGGAGAAATAAAGACCTTTCCAGACATAGAAAAATTCAGGGAATTCTCCACTAAGAGGCCTGCGCTACAAGAAATACTGAAAGGGGTCAGCTCACCTAAAACAAAATGACAAAAAAAAAATTACATAATTAGGAGTAAAGTGACTAACAGACTGATAGAACCAGAGTGCAACCCTTACTAGAAAAAGGACCTTATAAGCTTAAAAATAAGAGATTTGTTATAGCAAGACAGTAATGAACATTCAGCATATGTAGGAACAAATTGAGACAACAATGACTGAAAAGTGGAGGAATCAAAGATCCAAATTTGCAAAGGGGAATGGAGATAAGATATGTGCAGAAAAATATTAACGACTGTATATACATAACTATCCTTTACATATTCGTAAGGCTAACAACACACCAAAGATTCAGAACCGAAGTATGTAATAAAATAAGAAGGACCAGAGGGAAAACTCACAAATGCTAACCAAAATAAAGAAACACTGAGCTACCAGAAAGCAAAAGATAAAATGGCTAGAAGAAGACCTCATATTTCAATAATCACCATAAATAGAAATGGACTGAACTCACCAATAAAAAGGCACAGAGTAGCAGATTGGATAAAAAGCAAAACCTCATATGCTGCCTCCAGGAGAAACATCTCAGTCCCAAAGACAAATATAGACTCAAAGAGAAAGGGTGAAAATATGATATTTCAAGCAAAAAAGATTCAGAGAAAGGCGGGAGTAGCGGTACAAATATCGGATAGAATAGACTTCAAAATAAAAAATTGGTAAAGAAAGATACTAAGGGACACATCATAATGATAATGGGAATCATGCAACAAGAAGACATAACATTTACTAATATCTATACTCCCAATCAGGGAGCCCCGAAATATGTAACACAATTACTAACAGAACTAAAGGAGAAACAGACCAAAACATTAGTGTACTAGGGGACCTAAGTACCCCACTGTCAGATATGGACAGATCATCCAAACAGAAAATCATAAGGAAATAACATCCCTAAATGACAATAGGACATAATTGATATTTACAGAGCCTTTCATCCAAAAACAGCTGCTAATATATTCCTTGAACAATCTCAGGAATAGACCACACACTGGGACACAGAGATAGCCTCAACAAATATAAGAAGGTTGAAATCATACCAACCATACTCTCTGATAATAATGCTCTGAAACTAAAGATCAACTGTAAAAACAAAGCGGAAAGAATCACAAATACATGGAGATTAAACAACATACTACTGAAAAATAACTGGATCAGAGAAGAAATAAAAAGAGAGATCAAGAGGTACATAGAAATGAATGATAATGTTAGTACAACATATCAAAACTTTTGAGACACAGCAAAAACAGTCATAAGAGGAAATTTCATATCATTACAGGCCTATCTCCAAAAACAAGAATGAGCCCAAATAAACAACCTAACGCTTCATCTTAAAAAACTAGAAAAGGAAGAACTAATGAAGCCTAAAGACAGCAAAAGGAAAAAAAATAATCAAAATAGAGCAGAAATAAATGAAATTGAAAACAAATGAATAAATAAATAAATGCAACAAAGAGCTACTTCTTTGAAAAGGTTAATAAAATTGACAAAGCCCTGGATAAACTCACTAAAGAAAAAAGAGAAAGGACACAAATAAACAAAATCAGGGGTGAAAGAGGGGAAATTATGACAGACACTGCAGAAATACAAAGGATCATACAAGAATACTATGAAAAAAAAATAACACCAAATTTCATAACCTAAAAGAAATGGACCAGTACTTAGAAAAATACAACCTTCCTAGACTGAATCAAGAAGAACTGGAAAATCTAAATAGACCAATCAGCAGTATGGAAATGGAAACAATCATCAAAAAACCTACCAAAAAGGAAAAGTCCAAGACCAGATGGCTTCACCAGTGAATTCTACCAAACATTCAAAGATTTAATACCTATTCTCCTCAAACTCTTCCAAAAAACTGAAGTGGAGGCAATGCTTCCCAACTCATTTTATGAGGCCAATATTACCTTGATACCAAAATCTGGTAAAGATAACACAGAAAAAGAAAACTGCAGACCAATATCTCTCATGAACGCAGATGCAAAAATCCTAAATAAGATACTAGCAAAGGAATATAGCAACATATTAAAAAGATTATACACCACAATCAAGTGAGTTTCATCCCAGGGGCACAGGGATGGTTCAACATATTCAAATTGATTAATGTGATACACCACATAAACAAATTAAAAAATAAGAATCATATGACCATATCAATAGATGCAGAAAAAGCCTTCTACAAGATACAGCATCCATTTATGATCAAAACACTAAACAAAATCAATACAGAAGGAAAGAACCTTAACATAATAAAGGTTCTTTGTATGACAAAGAGAAGTAGCTCTTTGTATGACAAGCCCTCAGCCAACATTATACTTAATGGTGAAAAACTAAAACCCTTCCCTCTAAGATCAGGAACAAGACAAGGCTGTCCACTATCGCCACCATTATTCAATATAATATTGATGGTCCTAGAGAGTGCAATCAGGCAAGAGAAAGATATAAAATGCATCCAAATAGGAAATGAAGTCAAATTGTCACTATTTGCAGATGACATGATTCTTTATATAGAAAATCCTAAAGACTCCACAAGAGCACTACTAAAAACAATAAGCAAACACAGTAAAGTTTCTGGATACAGAATCAATGTTCAAAAATCCATAGAGTTCCTATATTCTAATAACGAAGTGTCAGAAAAAGAAATTGAAAAAATAATTTATTTCTCAATTGCAACAAAAAGAATAAAATACCTAGGAATAAATCTAACAAAACATGTGAAGGACCTATATAATGAAAACTATAAGACCCTATTAAAAGAAATCATAGAAGATACAAAGAAATGAAAAGATATTCATGTTCTTAGATTGGAAGAATCAACATAGTTAAAATGACAATATTACCTAAAGCATTATACAGATTTAATGCAATCCTCATCAAAATCCTGTCAGCATTTTTAAAGAAATAGAACAGAAAAATCATCAGAGTTGTATGGAAGCACAAAACACCCCTAATTACCAAAGACATCCTGAGAAAAAAAAAGAATGAGCCTGGAGGCATCACTCTACCCAACTTCAAATTATACTACAAAGCAACAGTAATCAAAACGGCATGGTAGTCTCAGAAAAAAACAAACACACAGACCAGTGGAACAAAATCGAGAGTCCGGAAGTCCACCCATATTTATATAGGCAAATAATTTTTGACAAAAAAGCCAAAAACATACAGCGGAGAAAGGAAAGTCTCTTTAATAAATGGTGCTGGGAAAACTGGAAAGCCACCTGCAAAAGAATGAAACTAGACTGTTGTCTATCACCACACACCAAAATTAACTCAAAATGGATTAAGGATCTGAAAATAAAACCTGCAACAATAAAATGCATAGACAAAAACCTAGGAACTAAATTCATGGATCTTGGACTTAAAGAGGATTTTATGAATTTTACCTCAAAGACAAGGGAAGTAAAAGCAAAAATAAATGAATGGGACTACATCAAACTAAAAAGCTTGTGCTCAGCAAAAGAAATCGTCAACAAGGTAAAGAGACAACCATTCGAATGGGAAAATATATTTACAAGCAACGCCTCCGGTAAGGGCCTAATATCTAAAATATACAAAGAACTCATATGACTCAATAACAGTAAAAAAAAAAAAAAGATCCAATCAAAGAATGGGCAGAGGACCTGAACAGACACTTCTCCCTAGAGGACATACGAATGGTCAACAAACATGATAAAATGCTCAACATCACTAGCTATTAGGGAAATGCAAATCAAAAATACTTTTAGATACCATGTCACACATGTTAGAAAAGATATAATCAACAGGACAAGTAATAACAAATGCTCGAGAGGATGATGAGAAAGGAACACTCATACACTGCTGGTGGTGCTGCAAATTGATATAGCCACTACGGAAAACAGTATGTTCGTTCCTCAAAAAGCTAAGAATTGATCTACCATTTGACCCCGCAATCCCTCTACTGGGTATTTACCCCAAAGACTTGAAAACTCAAATCTGAAAACATATTTGCAAACTGATATTCATAGCAGCATTATTCACAGTGGCCAGGACACAGAAGCAACAAAAGTGTCCTACGATAGATGATTGGCTAAAGAAGTTGTGGTACATATATACAATAGAATATTACTCATCCATAAGAAGAAATGAAATACTGCCATTTGCAACAACATGGATGGGCCTTGAAATAATTGGACTAAGCAAAATAAGCCCAAAAGGAAAGTTTAAAAATCACATGATATCACTTATATGTGGAATATAAACTTAAAGGCAACAAATGAATAGGACGAACAAACAGAGACTCATGGACACGGACAATTGACTAGTGGTTACCAGAGAGTAGGGCAGAAGGAAGAGGAGGAAAACAAATAAAATGTTAAATAAATAAATAAATGAATGAATGAATGAATAAATAAATATTTAAAATATTTCTCTAATTATCCCGTGATAGTAGTTGTACTTTTCATACCTGCTGAGTGAGAAACTATATAATGAAAAAATATTATTAAGAATTTAGCCCCATGTTTAGAAGGTTTTGTGCTTTATTAATCACAAATGTTTTAGAAACAGTAGTAAATATATGCATAAGACATATTTAGTCAAAATAATGACAATGCTTTGTTCATAGGCAGATTTGAAGTCCCTCACAAAAACTCCCTAATAATCTGAGGGTTGTGGCCTCAGATTAAGAACCACTGTTTTAACCATAAGAAATGATTGAAAAGGAAGCTTAATCTCTTCGAAAGTTTCATACTGAAGATATATTTGTGTTTGCAGGCTAGGGCGGAGCCTTTCTCATATACCTTGCAGTTGTAATTTCCATAGGAGGTCTGGACAGGGCTAGTTAATAACTCACGAAAAAAAAAAAAGAAAAAAGAAAAAAAGCTCATGTTTCAGGGAGCCACCTAAATGCTCATTTGAGTGACCAATGCTGGAGGAAGCTGGTGGAACATTCAGGGTTTGATTTTTAGGAGTGGAGATGGCCAAACAATAGGCCGTTAATTAAAGTTTGACTACTGTAACAAATACAAAAGAATCGATTTCCCAAAACAGGGCTAATAGAGAAGAGTTTTGCAACTCAAAACATACAAAAAAAGATTTAATTGTACACTTTAAAAGGGTGAATTTTATGGTATGCAAATTACATCTTGATAAAGATGTTATTTAAAAAATACTCAACCACAAGTGTCATTAAGAGTATTGAGGTCAACAGTTGCAATATTAAACTCCCTATAACTGTGCATTTGAAGTCAGAGCTCATACTGCTTATACTGCTAATATTCAGGGCCCATGAATTTAGGCTGTCCTCAGGTCCACAGAAGGCTGACTCCTATTGATATCATCTATCTGATTGTATATTCTGAGGAGATGTTAATGAAGAACGTCAGATAGTGAAAAGGAGTGCAGTGCAGTGCAGTAGAGAGGAGTGGAGTGGTTAAAACACTGGTGTTGAAATCAGACAGCCTGAGTTCCTGGCCTTGCTCTATAACTTTGGGTAAGTCATTTCACCTCTCTGAGACTCATCTAACTATACTGTCTCTTGATCTTGCTTTGAGAAATAAATGAGTTAATGAATACAAAATACTTAACATAATCCCTAAGTGATGCAAATTGACCTAAGTTACTTAGTAATACACAACTATTATTTGGTAAATAATGATAGCTGGCAAACAAGTTTGAAGTGGTGTGGTCTAGTTACTCCTCTATGTTCTCCCTACCAGATTATAATAAAAAATAGGGGTTTAGATAAAATTCTGCCTCATATAGACATTATTCATTAGCAAAGTAGGAATAATATATCATAAAATCTGTTCCATAACTTTGATGAAGTCCCAGTTCTTGGTCCCTCTAAGTGTTCTGAGCACATCCTTATGAAAGATAAACCACATATTCTCTAGTTAGCACCATGCAGTCAGAAATTCTCCTAAACAAATGGCTAAGCACAAGACTCATTCAGAACCAAGTCAACCCTGTCATACCATGCAGTATAGGGTAAAAGGCTTGGTGGATTCAAATAGTCTGTGCTTGCAAAGATAGGGAGAGTCTTTAACTTATTTGGGCTAGTCTACATACACAGAATACCTTTAATTTTACAAATTCAAGCCTATTATAAAATTCATATTAATAATATGACAGTTTCACCAATAAAAAAATTTGATATGCAATCTCCTAGAAACATAGAAGAATGAGAGATACACCCAGATCACTCTCTTTGAAAAAAAAATAAGATGAACATCAAAAACTCAACTACAACAACAAAAAACAACAACATGCACACCAGCGTGGGAAAGCGTGGGATCTGTGCATAAGAGGTACCATAGGAATGAGCTTGAGATTGGAATTCAAGAAGTCAACAGAACACCGAATTATCTCAACCCAAAAAGGCCTTCTCCAAGAAACATTGTATTAAAATTTTCAAAAATCAATGACAAAGAAAGAATCTCAGGGCAGCCAGGGAAAAGAGGCCGGTAACCTTAGATTATCGTTGGACTTCTCAGCAAAAACCATACAAGGCAGAAAGGAGTGGAATCAAATATTCAAGCTATTAAATGAAAGGAACTACCATCCAAGAATAATCTATCCAGCTAAGCTCTCTTTTAGATATGAAGGAGAAATAAAGACCTTCCCAGACATACAAAAATTGAGAGAATTCTCCACTACAAGGACTGCATTACAGGAAATAAATACTGAAAGGGATCAGCTCACCTAAAAGAAAAATGACCAAAAAAAAAAAATACATAACTAGGAGTAAGGTGACTAGCAGATACATAGAAGCAGAAGAGTGTAACCCTTACTAATAACAAGGTATTATAAGTTTAAACAATAAGAAGAGATTTGCTATTACAAGATAGTAATGAACGTTCAGCATACATAAGGACAAACTGAAACAATGACAGAAAAGGGGAGGATTCAAGGTCAAATTCTGCAAGAGAGAATGAAAATAAGAGGCACACAAGAAGAAAATTAAGCCTCTCTGTATATATATATATATATATATATATATATATATGCTCCTAAACCCCATCGCCCCCATACTCGTAATGGTAAACACAAGACAAAGATACAGAATTGAAGTATATAACATAAAACAAGAAGGATGAGAGAGAAACCCACAAACAACTACCAAAAAACAAACAAATAAAAAACAGGCACACAAGGACAAGAAAGCAATGGAAACACCGAGCTGCCAGAATGCAAAACATAAAATGGTTGTAGGAAAATCTCATATTTCAATAATGGCCCTAAATGTAAATGGATTGAACTCAACAATAAAAAGGAATGGAGCTGCGGATTGGATCAAAAAACAAAACCTAACCATACGCTGCCTCCAGGAGACACATCTCAGTTCCAAAGACAAATGTAGACTTAAAGTGAAAGGGTGGAAAAAGATATTTCAAGCAAATGGCATTCAGAGAAAAGCGCGAGTAGCAGTACTAATATCAGATGAAATAGATTTCAAAAGAAAAAAGGTAAATAAAGATACTGAGGGACACTTCATAATGATAAAGGGAATTATACAA
>NW_024345872.1:749479-800914 GCF_902729225.1 Pteropus medius | reverse complement strand
TCGATGCCTTTTATTTCTTTTTCTTGTCTGATTGCTGTGGTTAGGACTTCCAATACTATTTTAAATAAGCATGGTGAAAGTAGACTTTCTTGTCTTGTTCCTGATCTTAAGGAAAATGCTTTTAGCTCTTCACTGTTGAGAATGGTGTTAGCTGTGGGTGTGTTGTATATGGCCTTTATTATGTTGAAGTATATTTCCTCTCTTCTCACTTCCTTGAGATATTTTATCATAAGGATGTGGATTTTGTCAAAAGCTTTTTTTGCATCTATTGGTATGATCATATGATTTTTATTCTTCATTTTGTTTATGTCATGTATCACATCAATTAATTTGTGGATATTAAACCAACCTTGCATCCCAGGAACAAATCCAACTTGATGATGGTGTATGATCATTTTAATGTATTGCTGAATTCAGTTTGCTAATATTTTGTTGAGGATTTTTGCATCTATGTTCATCAGGGTTATCAGCTTATAATTGTCTTTTTCTTTTTTTTGTAATGTCTTTGGTTTGGGAGTCAGGGTAATGATGGCCTCGTAAAATGAGATTGAATGCCTTTCGTTTTCTTAAATTTTCTGAATAATATTAGAAAAATAGTTATTAATTCTCCTTTGAATGTTTGGTAAAATTCACTTGCGAAGCCACCCAGTCCAAGACTTTTGTTTTGGGGGACATTTTTGATTACTGATTTGATTTCATTAGTGATAATCTGTCGGTTCAGATTTTCTGTTTCTTCTTCATTCGGTCTTCGAAGATTGTATATTTCTATGAATTCATTCATTTCTTCCAGGTTGTGCAACTTGTTGGCATATAATTGCTCATAGTATTTTCATATAAATCCTTTGTATTTCTGTGATGTCAGCTGTCACTTCTTTTTCATTTCTGATTTTATTTATTTGAATCCTATTTCCTTTTTTCTTGATGAATCTTGTTAAAAATTTATTAATTTTGTTTGTCAAAAAATTAGATCTTGGTTTTATTGGTCTTTTGTATTGCTTTTTAGACTCTTGTTTATTTCCACTCTTATCTTTATTGTTTTCATTCTACTCACTTTGGGCTTTGTTTACTGGTTTTTGTTTAGTTTCTTTAGGTGCAAAGTTAGATCGTTTATTTGAGATTTTTCTTGTTTCTTGGAGTAAACCAGTATTGCTATGAATTTTCCTCTTAAGACTGCTTTTGCTGTGTCCCTTAGATTTGGGAATATTATGTTTTTGTTCGTTTCAATATATCTTTTTTTTAATTTATTTTTTAAGGTGACATTAGTTAATGAAATCCAATAAATTTCAGTTGTATACTTTAACAATAAAGCATATATATTTACACTGCGTCTTCACCTCCCATAGTTAGATTTCTTTCTGTCACCAGATATTTGACCCCCTTTATGCCGTCTACCTCCCCCTTCCCCTTCTCCCTACCCTTTGGTTACCATTAGTTTATTGTTCAGGTCCATGAGTCTCTATTTGTTTGTCCTGTTCATTTGTTGCTTTTAGGTTTATATCCCATATATAAATGATATCATGTGATTTTCAAAATTTTTTGTCTAGGTTATTTCGCTTAGCGTGATTATCTCGAGATCCATCCAGGTTGTTGTAAATGGCATTATTTCATCTCTTCTTATGGCTGAGTAATATTCCATTGTATAAATGTACCACAGCTTCTTTAGCCAATCATCTATCGTAGAACACTTCAGTTGCTTCAATGTCCTGGCCACTGTCAATAATGCTGCTATGAATATCAGTGTGCAAATATCTTTCTGGATATGGGTTTTCAAGTTATTGGGGTAAATACCCAGTAGAGGGATTGCTGGATTATATGATGGAGCAATCCTTAGTTTTTTGAGAAACTTCCATACTGTTTCCACAGTGGCTGTACCAATTTGCAGTCCCACAAGCAGTGTATGAGGGTTCCTTTTTCTCCGCATCCTCTCCAACACTTTTTATTACTCAAGATATCTTTTTATTTCTTCCTTGGTCTCATTGTTAACCCATTCACTGTTCAGTAGCATGTTATTTAGTCTCCATGTGTGTATTTTTTTTTCAGTTTTTTTTCTTGTAATTGATATCTATTTTTATACCATTGTGGCTGGAGAACAAGCTTGATATGATTTCAATCTATTTAAATTTATTAAGATTTCTTTTGTGGCCTAACATGTGGTCTATCTTGAAAAATGTCCCATGTGCACTTGAGACGAATGTATATTCTGCTGCTTTGAGGTGAAATGCTCTGAAAATGTCAATTAAATCCATCTGGTCTATGTGTCATTTAAGGCCACTATTTTCTTATTTATTTTCTGGCTAGAAGATCTATCCCTTGATGTCAATGTGGTGTTAAAGTCCCCTACCATGAATGTATTACTGTCATTCTCTCCCTTTATGTCGGTTAATATTTGCTTTATGTGTTTATGTGTTCTTTGTTGGGTGAATAAATATTTACAAGTGTTATATCATGTTGTTGGATTGATCCCCTTCTTTGTCTATGATTACAGCCTTTATTTTAAAGTCTAATTTTTCTGATATAAGTATTGCTACCCCAGCTTTTTTTTTGTTTCCATTTACATGAAATATCTTTTTCCATCCCTTTACTTTCAGTCCGTGTGTGTCATTTGGTCTGAGGTCGGTCTCTTGTAGATAGCATACATATGGATTTTGTTTTCTTATCCATTCGGCTACCCCAAGTCTTTTGATTGGAGCATTTAATCCATTTACATTTAAAGTGATTATTGATAGGTACATACTTATTACAATATTATTATTAATATTTGTTTTTTTCTCTGTTCTTCTTCTTAAAGAATTTCCTTTAACATGTCTCGTAATGTTGTTTTGGTGGTTATGAATTCCTTAGGTTTTTCCTGTCTAGGAAGCTCTTTCTCTCTCTTTCAGCTTTACATGATAGCCTTGCTTCATATAGTAGTCTTGGCTACAGGTCCTGGTCCTTGCTTCTCATCACTTTATTTCATGCCAATTCTTTCTGACCTGCAAAGTTTCTGTTGAGAAATCAGCCAACAGTCTTATGGAAGTTCCCTCGTAGGTAACTAATTGACTTTCTTTGGCTGATTTTAAGATTCTTTATCTTTAACTTTTGCCATTTTAATTATAGTGTATTTTGGTGGGACCTCTTTGGGTTTATATTGTTTGGGACTATGCACTTCCTGGGCTTGTATATCTATTTCCTTTGCCTGGGTAGGAAAGTTTTCAGTTATCATTTCTTCCAGTAGGTTCTCAATTTCTTGTTATTTTTTTTCTCTTTCTGGTAGCCCTATGATGCAAATGTTGTTATGCTTGATGTTGTCCCAGAGGCCCCTTAAAACATCCTCAATTTTTTGGATTTTTTTTTTTGTTCTTTTTACTGTTGCAATTGGGTGTTTTCAGCTATCTTATCTCTCAAATTGTTGATTTGATCTTCTGCTTTATATAATCTGCTGCTGATTCCTTCTCATGTATTCTTGTTTTCGATTATTGTTTTCTTCATTTCTGCCTGGTCTTTTTTTTTTTTATGGGTTCTATGTTCTTTTTTATGCTTATTATCTTTTTGTTAAGTTCTCACTAAGTTCCCTGAGTGTCTTTATAACCAGTGTTTTGAGTTCTGTATATGGTCAATTGCTTGCCTCTATTTTGTTTAATCACTTTTCTGCATTTTCTATTCTTTAATGTGGGGGATGGTTTTTGTTTTCTCACTTTGGCTGCCTCTCTATGTTTGTTTGTATGTATTAAGTACATCTGCTATATCTCCCAGTCTTGCCCAGGTAGCCTTATATAGCAGATGTCCTGTGGGGCTCAGTGGCACAACCTTCCTGGTCGTCCAAGCCAGATACTTCCAGAATGCCCCCTGTGTGTGCTCTCTTGTTGTAGTTTTTCCTTGATTGGTGTTGGCACATCGGTGGATGGGATTGACCTTTGAATTTACCCTGTGCGAGGATTGATCACCACCACAGCATACGAGCTGCTGCTCAGGTGCTTACCCCACAAAGTGGGATTTGTCCCCACGAATTCACACCTCCCGAGATTACCCTTTGGATATGCTGCTTGTAGGGCTAATTGAGTGGTAGTCTATTGTGGTCTGAAGCCAGTCACCAGATCTGTTGGTTTGGGAGCGTCTTGGGCTCTCAATCTGGCCAAGATCAGCCATGGCCTATGATTGGCCCTTGGCTGCCTGGTAGGAGCTACAAAGCTATCCGTGGTTGGTCACTGTGTTGGACCTTAAAGTGCGTGGGAGAGTGCACACTGTGAACTGAGACTGGCCTTTACCAGTACTGGGCCTGAGGCAGTTCAGTAAAAGTTCCAGGGCTCCCTGAGTCCTGCAGCCATCTGCTAGCCGCCTGTAAGCCTCAGCTAATCAAAGAGCCTCAGGCAGCAAGTGAGTTGGGAGGGGCAGGGTCTCAAAAAATCCCCAGTGCAAGGTGAGTGGTATACACCAGGTTAGTGCAGATTCAGATTTCGCATCAATGCTGAGCTTAGGGACACTCAAAAGTTTCAGAGCACATCGAGGCTAGATACCACCTGGCTGAGGTCTGCAGATCACCTAAAGGTGCCCACCAACCACTGAAAGTACCTCAGGCGGTGCATGAGTTAGGTGGGGCGAGGTCCCAGAGAGTCGCCAGGGTGGACCCAGCATATTTCACTAGGCCAATGCATGTTCAGATTTAGCCATGTGGGTGGAGAGCTCAACACAGGAAAGATGGTGCCAGCCTTCCAGCCACACTGGAAGAGGGTTCAACACCAGGACAATGGCAGCTGTCCCTTTAGCCCTTGCCCTGAAGCCACTCAATTCAGTCTCTTCTTACATGTCTCCAGCATCTCCCCTGCTGCTGCCCCTCTGTTGGAGCACAAGGTACCTGGGAGTGAGAGTGTCCATGCATGGGCCCTTTAACAACAATGCCCAGATTTCTAGCAGCCTTCTGTCTCACCCAGATGGATAGAATCCCCACCGATTTTCACAGCCAGATATTGTGAGGACTACCCTTCCTAGTTCTGGTGTTCTGGACTAAGGAGCCTGATGTGAGGCTGGAACCTTTCACTCTTTAGGGGCGACCTCTGCATCTGAGATATCCCTCTGGATACTCATTTGAGTGTGGGCCCAGCCCATTTCACATCTCTGCCTGTCATACCAGTCTCAATGTGGCTTCTTCTTTATATCCTTAGTTATAGGAGTTCTGTTAAGCTAGTCCTCAGATGGTTCTCCATGTTGATTGTTTTATAATTTAGTTGTAATTTTAATGTAATCATGGGAGGAGGCAAGCACAGGATTTACCTACCCCGCCATCTTTACCAGAACCTCAATACATACACATTTTAAAGTATTATATGTTCAGGGAGAATTAACTCCTTTATAATAATGAAATGCCCTTCAGTATTTCTGATAATATTCCTTGTTCTGAAGCCTACTTTATCTGATCTTAAAATCTTTTGTTTAGTGTTTTCATGGTGTAATCATTTTCTACCCTTCTACTTTTTAACTTATGTATGTCTTTATACTTAAAGTGAGCTTTGTATAGCCAGTATATAGTTGATGTATTAGTCAGGCTTCTACAGACAAACAGAACTGGTAGGATATGGAGATAAATAGATGATAGATAGATAGATAGATAGATAGATAGATAGATAGAAAGATAGATGTTATATATTATATATGTAATATAATGTTAAATATATTATATATTATGTAATTTATATAATGTACATAATATATACTATAACATATATAATAATATATGTTTATTATGAGGAATTGGCTCATGCAAATTTGAAGACTGAGAAGTCCCACAATTTGCTTTCTGCAAGTTGGAGGCCCAGGACATCTGGTGGTATAATTCAGTCTGAACCTGAAGGCCTGAGAACCAGGGAAATAATGGTGTAAATTCCAACCAAATATCAGAGATGATGAGATGAGATGTCCTAGCTCCTGTAGTAAGGCAGGAAAAAAGGGGCAAATTTCTTCTTCTATTCGGGCCCTCACCAGATTGGATTCCCACCCACACTGAAGAGGGCAATTTACTTTACCAAGTGCACTAATTCAAATGTTAATTTTACATTTAAATTTCACAAACACACCCAGAAATAATATTTAATCTGGGCACCTGTGACCAGTCACAGCAACACATAAAATTAACCTCCACCATTCTACCTTTGTCAACTTGGAATCCATATGAATCTCCTTAAACCATACTTAATCTCTGAATAGAGGCAACGGCAAAGTCATAATTCTAGCTAACATAATGCAATTATTTTGCAGACAACCGAAAGTGCACTAATTTCTTCCCCAGAAAAGCCCTTGAACAATGTTAACTCTTCTCCTTGATGTAAGGAGGAAATACTCATAACAATTACAGTCCTAATTTCTGTAACTGGTCACAAAGTCCTAGTTGGTTCTTATAACTAACTTCTCACACTACCCATTCTATATTACTTTTGCCTTTAGCAAGTAACTCAGCTGGTCATGGTTCTTTACATGATGGGGGACTCAAACATTCATTTCTGAAGGGTCTAGGATATTAGTAGTCCTGCCTGTATTAGGTTGTAATTTTCCATTGATCTTAACCATAGGGCACAGTGACATTAAGAGATGACCTAAGAGATCACCTGTATTCCAGACTTACACTTCTTTACTTCCATTTTGGTGTAGTAGTCCAATTTCCTTTTCATAGTCAGGATCAGTCACCTCAACCAACACCATAACTCTCCTCTTTGCTTGTTGATTCAGAGGCACAAGGAGTCCAAAGGGGGAAGGCAGCAGTCTTAACTTTTAGCTCAACAGAATTCATTCTTATGCCTTCTGATGGAAGCATTCCTCCCTCCGAACTAAGTCCTCTAGGCCAACAGAATGTAAAATTGTGGGAACAGGAAACAAAAATTTTGCTATTGGGTCACTAGAAGTAATAGTAAGCAGTACCACTCCCACTTCTATCTCTTGACTCTTGTACATGTGAATCCTGACCATCAGAGAAACAGCACCATAGAGCCTTCTGGAGTACTTTGCCACCTCCCTGAAAGATATTTCCACTTAACTGCATCCACAAAAGGCTATTACACTGTTTTATCATACCTCTTCCTAAAGATGGAGTGAAACATGGTAAGATCAGTGACTTTAATGAGCTTTGCTCCATTGCTGCCCTTCTTTTACTGTGAAGTGAGTTTCTTATCAGAAGCAATGATGTTTAGAATACCATAATGGTACATAAGGCATTCTGTAAGTCCGTGGATGGTAGTTTTGGTGTAAATACTGCATGCAGGGAAGGCAAATCTGTATCTAGAGAAAATATCTATTTCAGTAAGAACAAAGCCTTGCTCCTTCCATAATGGAAGTGGTCCAATGTAATCAATCTACCACCATGTATCTGACTTATTACCCCAGAGAATGGTGCCCTATTGGGCACTCATTGTTGATCTCTGCTGCTGACAGTTTGGTCGTTATAGTAATATTTCCCTTGGTGAGGGGATGTCCATATTCCTGAACCCATGTATAACCTCTGTCCCTGCTACCACGGCCACTTTGTTCATGAGCCCTGTAGGCAATGACAGAATTGGCTGGAAAAAGAGGCTGACTGGTGTCCACAGAGTGGATCATTCTATTCACTTGATTATTTAAATCCACATCTGATGAGGTCACCCATGGTTGAGCATTCACATAGGATACAAATATCTTCACGGTTTTCACCCTTTTGTAGGGACCTATCCATATAGCTCTTCCCCAAATTTCTTTGTCATTAATTTTTTGATCATGACCCTTCTAAATCCTTGATCATCCAGCTAAACCATTGGCTATAGCCCACAAATTGATATGTAATCACACATCTGGCCATTTCTCCTTCCAAGAAAAGTGGACAACTAGGTACACTGCTGGAAGTTCTGCTCACTGAGATTTTCTTTTCCCACTGTCCTTCAAGAATACCCCAGAGAGGGGCTGTAATGCTACTTTCAGGTGGTGCTTCCATATCATACAGAACCATCTATAAACCAAGCTTATGTTTTTCTTCCTCTGACACCTGATCATACAGAACTCCCCATGAGATCAGAGGTGTAGCCTGGGAGAGAAAAGACAGAGTAGCGTCATTTGGGCCACTTCTTCATGTAACTTACTTATGCCTTCAAGGTCTGTTTGGGCTCCATCACATATATACCACTTCCATTTGAAGTGCTACTGTGCGCATCCAACATTATGGCTGGCTAGGTCTCGCAACACCCAGTTTATGATGAGTAACTCAGGTCACATGTTAACTTGGTGGTCCATGGTTAAGCGTTAAGTCTCTACTAATGCCCAGTCGCAAGCCAAGAGCTGTTTCTCAAAAGAGGAATAGTCATCTGCAGGACGGTAGAGCTTTACTTTAAAATCCTAAGGACTTAACTGTGATTGACATTAAACCAAGACAGATCTAGCATTTCTAACTTGCTCATATGGGCCACATTTTGATCCATGTTTTGGCCAACTTAACAGAGCCCTTTCTAATTCTATGCACTGCAACATTAAATGCAGAATCTTGCTCTGTTTAATGAGTCCATATCAAAAAAAAAAATCTGCCTGTTCAACTTTATACTTCTTTCACCATTTTCCCACATTTTCAGTACCCATTTCCACACATGGTCATAAAATTTTTGTCTATATAAATTAGAAAACTCAAGTATTTCTTTTGGAGTATAACACATCTCCTTATGGGTCACAGATTGTACTTTACCTATATGGGCCTCCTAGGACTTGAGTTTAGTTATAAGTCTAGAAGCAAAGAGAAGTGATTGTTGTGGGTCTTGTATAGAATCAGTATTGTCTTGCATGGTAACTGCTTCAGAGGAGGCCATTAAAGTTCCTTCAGGCAATGCGGGGTTGACCTTCTCAGATGGAAATAGAAAGGCCGATACTTCTGTGGGCATGGTGGCCACTTCAACTGGGGGTGAGGGGCCTTCTTACATGGGTAAAGAAGAATAATTAGAATTTAGTGGCTCAATATCCCCAGCTTTATCAGGGTGTTCCCGCATGTCCTCATCCTAACTTATAGGATCGAATTCTTTTCTAATCGATGACCTCACCTTAACAGTAGACACCCTGTGAGACTTGGAGTTCAACTTGCATTGTAATTTAGTCAGTTACAAGATAAGGTTCTGTGGCTGATTTCCAGAAATTTCAGCCTTATGGCTATTGGAGTTAGGGATAGCCTTTAGGACACACATAGAAGCTCTTAGGTCATTTATGTGATACTTGAACTAGGAATCCTAGTCCCTGAACTCATCCTTTTTTTGTACCACTTTGTCCGGTGATATTAGGAGCAACCAACCAATATCATTATATTCATTACTTTTCTAAAAATATTTGAAAGGATAAAAAAAAGTTACTTAGCTCTTTCCTTTTTACAAGGTTGATTAGGAATACCCCATACAGATATTTTGTGTATCTCTATAAACAGTTCATGTCATAGAGTAACAGCACTCTCTTTATGACTGGAAATAGTGTCTTTATCAATGAAAATCTAATCACTAAAGATCCAATTCCAGGAATCTCAGAACCAACTCATTCTTAAATTTACCCAAGGAAATGAAAGACCTGTACACTGTACACTATAAGACATTGATGAAAGAAATAGAAAAAGACACAAATAAATGTAAAAAAATCCTGCTCATGGATTGGAAGAATTGATATTGTTAAAAAGTCCACACTACCAAAAGGAATCTACAGATTGAAGACAATCTCTATCAAAATTCCAATGGCATTTTTCATAGAAATAGAACAAACAATCCTAAAAATTGTATGGAACTACAAAAGACACCCAATAGCCAAAGCAATCTTGAGAAAGAAGAACAAAGCTGAAGCTGTCACTTTCTTTGATTCCAAACTATATTACAAAGCATATTAATCAAAACAGCATGGTATTGGCATACAAAAGACACATAGATCAATGGAACACAATAGAGAGCACAGAAATAAACTCACACTATATTGGTCAATTAAATTAGGACAAAGGGCCAAGTATATACATAGGGTAAAGGAGAGTCTCTTCAATAAATGGTATTAGGAAAACCAAACAGCCACATACAAAGGAATGAAACTTCACTGCTATCTTATACCATACCAAAAATTAACTCAAAATGGATTAAAGACCTGAATGTAAAGACACGAACCATAAAACTCCTAGAAAACATAAATGATAAGCCTTTTGACATTGGTCTTGGATCTGACTGTGAATTTTTGGATCTGACTTCAAAAGATAGGCAACAAAAGCAGAAATAAATAAGTGAGACTACATAAAACTAAAAAGTTTCTGCACAGCAAAGGAAATCATCAACAAGATTAAAATGCAACCTAACCTACAGATAACATCATACTCAATGGGAAAAGGCTAAAAGCATTTTCCTTAAGATCAGGAACATGGCAAGGATGCTCACTTTCACCACTCCTCTTCAACATTGTATTGGAAGTCTTAGCCACAGCAATAAAACAAGAAAGAGAAATAAAAGGCATCCAAATTGGAAAGGAAGAAGTAAAACTCTTGTTATTTGCTGATGACATGATACTATATATAGAGAACCCTAAAGAGTCCACCAAAAAACTGTTAGAACTGATCAATGAATTCGGTAAAGTAGCAAGTTACAAAATAAATATACAGGTCAGTGGAATTTTTATACCCTAATGATGAACTTTCAAAAAGAGAAATTAAGAAAACAATCTCTTTTACAATTATGTTGAAAACAATAAAATACCTGAGAATCAAATTAACAAAATAATTTTCTGAGAACAGAAAATTATAAGTCAATGAAAAAAGAAATTGAATAAGATACAAATAAATGGAAGCATATACCCTGTTCATAGGTAGGAAGAATCAATATTGTTAAAATGGCCATACTACTCAAAACAATCTATCTATAGATTCAATGCAATCCCTATCAAAATATCAATGGAATTTTTCAGAGAGCTAGAACAAATAATATTAAAATTTATATGGAGCCATAAAAAAACTCCAAATAGCCACAGCAATCTTGAGAAAGAAGAACAAAGTTAGAGGTATCACACTACCTGATATCAAACTATACTACAAGGCTACAGTAATCAAAGCAGCATGATACTGGCATAAAAACAGATACATTGATCAATGGAACAGAATAGAGAGCCCAGAAATAAATCCACACTATACACTCACTTAATATATTTCAAAGGAGGTAATATACAATGAGGTATATACAGTCTCCTCAATAAATGGTGTAGGGAAAATTGGACAGACACATACATGCAAAAAGAAAACAAAAACGAAGCTGGACCATCTTCTTATACTGTATACAAGAATAGACTCAAACTGGATTAAAGATTTAAATGTAAGACCCAAAACCATAAAACTTCTAGAAGAAAACATAGGCAGTAAACTCTCTGATACTACTAACAGTAATTTCTTTTTTCAGATGTATCTCCTCAGGCAAGAGAAACAAAAGAAACAATAAACAAATGGGACTACATCAAATTAAAAAGTTTTTGCACAGCAAAGGAAACCATCAACAAAACAAAAAGACAACCGACTGATTGGGAGAAGATATTCACTAATGACACTTCTGATAGGGGGTTAAAATCTAAAATATATAAAGAACTTATGCAACTCAACAACAAAAAAACTAACAATCCAATTAAAAAACGGACAGAAGACCCGAACAGATACTTCTCCAAAGAGGAAATATGGATGGCTAATAGACATATGAAAAGATGCTCATGGTCGCTAGTCATCAGAGAAATGCAAATTAAAACCACAATGAGATGTCACCTCACACCTATCAGAATGACTATCATCAGTAAATCAAAAAACAAGCGTTGATGAGGATGCAGAGAAAAGGGAACCCTCATACATCGTTGGTGGGATTGAAAATTGGTACAGCCGCTATGGAAAACAGTCTGAAATTTTCTTAAAATTAAAAAAGGATATACCTTTTGACCCTGCGATTGCACTTCTGGGTATTTATTCAAAGAAAACCAAAATAATAATTCATAAAGATCTATGCACTCCAATATTCATGGCAGCACAATTTTCAATAGTCAAGATATGGAAGCAACCTAAATGCCCATCAACAGATAATTAGATAAAGAAATTATGGTTCATATATACAATGGGATATTACTCAGCCATTAAAAAAATGAAATCCTACCATTTACAATGACATGGATGGACCTAGAGGTTCTTATGCTGAGTGAAATAAGTCAAAGAAAGATAAATACCATATGATTTCACTTATATGTAGAATCTAAAGAACAAAAAGAACAAACTAATCAAAAACAGACTCACAAATATAGTGGACAATTTGATGATGGATGAGGAGGGGAGTTGGGGGGCTGGGAGAATGGGGTGAGGGTTAAAGGAGTACAAATTAGTAGTTGATAGTTGGTCACGGGGATGCGGAGCATGACAGAGAGAACACAGTTAGTATTAATATGATGGCTAGGTAGAGGGCCAGGGGAGGGAGAGAGCAATATTAAAATTTTAAAAAGATTAAATTTAAAAAATTAAATTATATATTTTAAAAGAGAAAAGAAAATGCAACCTACTGAGTGGGAGAAATATTTGCAAATTATATACTAATAAGGGCTTAACACGCAAAATATAACTAACTCATAAAACTCAACAGCAAAAACTCAAACAATACAATTAAAAAATGGACATAGGCTATGAATAGACATTCTTTCAAAGAAGACATAGACACGGCCAACAGGTACATGAAAAGAGGCTGAACATCACAGTCATGAGGAAAATGCAAATCAAAACCATAATAAGTTATTACTTTACACCTGTTAAAATGGGTATTATCAAAAACACAAAAAATAACAACTGCTGGTGAGGATGTAGGGAAAAAAAAAGGCAACCATTGTGTACTGTTGGTGAGAATGTAAATTGTTTTAATTACTATAGAAATCAGTATGGAGGATCCTCAAAAAATTAGAAATAGAACTACCATACTACCATATTATCTAGCAGTTCCACTTCTGCTATCTATCCAAAACAAACCAAAAACACTAACTCAAAAATATATGCACCCCCGTGTTCATTGCCACATTATTTTCAATAGCCAAAACAACCTTAAGTGTCAATTGATAGATGAATAAGGAAGATGTGATATATATACATCTATCTATCTATCTATCTATCTATCTATCTATCTATCTATCTATCTATCTATCTATCTATCTATCTAGATATAGATATAGATATATATACATGCTGAATGCTATTCAGCCATAAAAAGTAAAATCTTGCCATTTACAACAACATGGATAAACTCTAGAGCATGCTAAGTAAAATAAGTCAGAGAAAGACAAATACCATATGATCTCACTTGTGGAATTTAAAAACAACAATAAAAACCAAGCTCATAGATACAGAGAACAGATTGGTGGTTTCCAGAGGTGAGGAGTAAGTAGGAGGAGAAATGGGTGAAGTAACTCAAAAAGTACAAGCCTACAGTTATAAAATAATTAAATCATGGGGATATAATGTATAACATGGTGACTGTAGTTAATACAATATTGCATATTTGAAAGATGCTAAGAGATTTCTTTCATCTTTTTAATCATATTTTAAAATTACAGTTGGCATATGATATTATATTAGTTTCGGGTGTACAACATAGCAATTAGACCTTTATATTACTTATAAAATAATCATCCTGAAAAATCTAGTACCCATCTAACACCATACATAGTTATTACAATATTATTGACTATATTCCTTATGCTATACTTGACATCCCCGGGACTATTTTGTAACTACCAATTTGTACTTCTTAATCCTTTTTGATTTTTCACCCATCCCTCAAACCAACCTGCCCTCTGGCAACCATCAAAATGTTCTCTGTATCCATGAGCCTGTTCCTGTTTTGTTTGTTCATTTATTTTGTCCTTTAGATTCCACATGTAACTGAAATCATATGCATTTTCTCTCTGACTTACTCCACTCAGCACAACACCCTCCAGGTCCATCCATGTTGCTGTAGATGGTAAGATTTCATTCTTTTTTTTTTATGGCTGAGTAATATTCCATTGTATATGTGTACCACCTTTTCTTTATCCATTCATGCATTGATGAAAACCTAGATAGCCTCCATATCTTGACTATTGTAAATAATGCTGCAAAGTAGTGTTTTGGGTTTCTTCAGAAAAACATCCAGAAGTGAGATAACTGGATCTTTCTTTGTCTCTTATTAAAGCCTTTCTTTTAAAGTTTGTTTTATCTGGTATAATAAGTATTGCTCCCCTAGGTTTTTGTTTGTTTGTTTCCATTTTCATGAAACATCTTTTTCCATCTCTTTACTTTTAGTCTGTGTGTCTTTTGATCTGAAGTGAGTCTCTTGTAGACAGCATATGTAAAGATATCATTTTCTTATCCATTAAGCCATACTTTCTTTTAATTAGAACATTTAATTCATTTACATTTAAAGTGATTATTGATAGATATATAGTTATGGCCATATTATTATTATTATTTTTAAATCTTTTAAAATTTTTTCTTCTTCTTCTGAAAGAAGTTTCTCCAACATTTCTTGTAATAATGTTATGGTGGTGATGAACTCCTTTAGGTTTTTCTTGTTTAGAAAGCTCTTTATTGGTCCTTCAATTCTAAATGATAGCTTTGCTGGGTAGAGTAATCTTGGTTGTAGGTCCTTAGTTTTCATTACTTTGAATATTTCCTGCCAATGACACTGACTTGCAAAGTTTCTGTTGAGAAATCAGCTGAAAGTCTTATGAGAGGTCCCTTATAGGTAAGTAACTGCCTTTCTGTTGCTGCTTTTAAGATTCTCTCTTTGTATTTAACCTTTGGCATTTTAATTATGATGTGTCTTTGGGTTCATCTTGCTTGGGACTCTCTGTATTTCCTGGGCTTGTACATCTATTTCCTTCTGCAGGACAGAGAAGTTTTCAGTCATTATTTTTTGAAATAGGTTTTCAATTCTTTGCTCTGTATCTTCTCCTTCTGGTACCCCTATGATGCCAAATATTAGTATGCTTGATGTTGTCCCAGAGGCCCCTTAAACTATCTTCATTTTTTTTGGATTCTTTTTTCTTGTTGCTGTTCTGATGGAGTGTTTTCTGTTATTTTATCTTCTAAATCAATGATTCAATTCTGTGCTTTATCTGATCTGCTGTTGATTCCTTGTAATGTATTCTTCATTTCAGTTATTGTATTTTTTATTTCTGACTGGCTTTTTTTTGTTTTCTACCTCCACTTTTATGGTTTCTAACTCTTAGTTAAAGTTCTCACTGAATTCATCTACTCTTCCCTTATGTTCATTGAGCATTCTTATATCCAGTGTTTTGAACTCTGCATCTGGTAGATTGCTTGTCTCCATTTTGTTTAGTTCTTTTTCTGGAGCTTTGTTCTATCTTTCATGTGGGGCATGTTTCTTTGTCTCCCATGTTGGCTGCCCACCTGTGTTTGTTTCTATGTATTAGGGAAGACTGCTATGTCTCTCAGGCTTGGTAGAATGGCCTTGTGTAGTAGGTGCTCTATGCTGTAATCTCCCTGGTCACCTGAATCAGGTGCTCCAAGTGTGTTCCTTATGTGAGTTGTGTGTGCCCTCTTATTGTAGTTGAGCTTTGGTTGCTATTTGTACATCAATGGGAGAGATCGACCCTCGGGGTTGATTGGTTGTGAGGACTGGCTATGACTTCAGTGGAGAAAATGTCATGCAGGGACTGACCCTATGGAGCACAATTCACTTTAGCAAGGCTCTGGTGCCTGTCCGGGCTGCCCTTTGAGTGTGTCATTCTCGGATGTGGCCATGGATGGTGCTATGGCTCTGATGGAAGCCAGCCACTTGGCATGCAGGCTAGGGCCTCCTGGTTGGTGCCCCGCTGTAGATAGAGTTCAGTTATAGCCTGTGCCCTACCGAGGGCTACCTGGCATGAGCCACCAAGCAATCTGAAGATGGCCACCACCCATAATGGGCTTTGATGTGTCTCAAGAGGCCAAGCTGCAAACTGGCTGGCTGCCGCTAGTGCTGAGATTGGTGCTGATCAGCAAGAGATACAGGGCATATCAAGGCCAGATGCTGATTGTTTGGGTTTTGGGAACCTTTGAGAGATTTTAGGAAAGTCCATATCATGAGCCAAGACAGGCCATTTGTGTGGAAAAGTCATTGGAAGAGGCTTGGGCGGGCCCACAATTTGAGTGGGGCATGGTCTCAAGGAATCACTAGGGAGAGGTGACCAGTGTTAGCCAGGTTGAAGAAGACTCAGATATGGCAGCTACCTGTATCTGCATGTTGGGAGGGGGAAGGGCTTAACAAAGGAACAATGCCCTCTCTCAGCACTTCTGTCTGGGAGAAAGTTGCCCACCCTGAAGCCAAACAAGTCAGTTCCTCCAATGTATCCTTGATATCTTTTGAGCTGTTGCCACAGTGCTGGAGCTCAGAGTGGGTAAGTCCGTTAGTGAGTAAATCTGCATGTGGGTCCCTTAAAAGAAATGTCTGGGACTCCAGCTGCCTTTCATCTCACTCAGCCACAATCTCCACTGTTTTCACAGCCAGATGTTATGGGGATTTCTCTTCCTGGCTCTGAAACCCTGGGCTGGGGAGCCTGGTGTGGGGCCAGGACCCCTCGCTCTTTCAAGGGACCTCCACAGCCAGGATATCTCTCCCAATTCTCAGCTGCCACATGTGGATGTGGGACCAGCCTGTTCCATGTCTTCATCCCTCCCACAAGTCCTGAGGTGGCCTCTTCTGTGTGTCCCTAACTGTAAGACTTTTGTCCAGCTACATTTCAAACAATTCTCAGTGATGGCTTCTCTGTAGTTTAGTTGTAATTTTGATGTGGTCATAAGAGGAGGCAAGCACAGCATTTATTTTGCCATTTTGACCAGAAGAGAGTAGATCTTAAAAGTTCTCATTACGCACACAAAAAGTTTTGTAACTATGTATGCAAACAAATGTTAACTAGACTTATTTTGGTGATAATTTCACAATATATACAAATATCTAATCATTATGTCATACACTTGAAACTAATATGTCATATGTCAATTATACCTCAATAAAATAAATAAATTAAATATTAAAATCTCATCCTTAAGATTCTTTTCCTCTAGAACCACTACCAGTACCAAAATCTGTATTAGTCAGGATTATCCAGAGAAATAGAACTAGTATGATATGGATATAAGTATAGATGTGTAGACATATCTTATAGGAAATATATATTTATTATGAGACATTGGCTTATGCAATTTTGGAGAATAAAAGTACTACAATCTGCCATTTCCAAGCTGGAGACCCTAGAAAGCTGTTAGTATAATTCAGTCTAAGTCTAAAGGCCTGAGAACCAAAGCAGCCAATGGTGTAAATCCCAATCTGAGGTCCAGAGAAAATGTGATAAGATGTCTCAGCTCACATAGTGAGGCAGGAAAAAAGGAACAAATTTCTATTTTGCCCATCTCTTGTTCTATTCATATTTCACTGGTTTGGATAATGCCCACCCACAATGGTGAGGACAATTTACTTTACAGAGTTCACTAATTCAGACGCTAATCTCGTTCAATCTCAAATCTCAAACATCCTCACAAACACCCAGAAATAAAGTTTAATCTGTGTTCTCTGTGTCCAGTCATGTTTACACATAAAATTAACCACCACATTTGAGTCATCAATTTTTATGCAATCTGACAATGTCTTTTTCGATTAGTGTGTTTCAAACGTGATCCATTAATTCAACCAACAAATGCTTATCGAGCATATATGTGTCAGGCATTGTGCTAGGTTCTGGGGATACAATGGTGAGCAAAACACCATAACATAGTAGTTGAGAGCATGAACTCTGAAACCAGCCTCCCTAGGTTTGAGTCCTGGTCCTGTTATTTATTAGTTGTGTGAGCTTGGGAAAGATACTCTGCCTCTCTGGATCTCAGTTTACTCCACATATATAGCAGTGATAATGCCTCATGAATTTGCTACAAAAATTAAATGAGTTAATATTTATAAACTGTTGAGAAAATTGCCTGACACATAGTAAAAGTTATATATGTGTTTGTTAAACAACAAAGACTTAGACCATCTCTGCTCCCAAGGAACTTAGAGTCTAGTGGAAGAGACTGACATTAATCCAAAAATCACACAAGGAAATATAAAATGCAAGTGTGGTCAGTGCTACAAAGAAGATTTACATGGAACTATGAGTTTGTATAACAGGGATTTGACCAGAGAAGGCACTTCTGAGGAAGTGATATTTGAGCTGACGCTAGGTAGGAGTAAATTAGGCAAAAAACATGTTTTTGGAAGGATTATGAGTGACTTTATATTTCCTGGCTTCCTAACTAAGCACCTTTTTTAATAAGGGCATGAACTAACTCTCAAACTTCTGTATTCTTCATTATGCCTGGTAAGCATGGTAGGCATCCTAGGCAAGTCTGATAATGTTTGTGACAAGCAAAAGCTGCCACTCTAGAGACTTATTCTTTCCTCCTCCAGCCAGGCTACCCCAAATCTAGGAAACCGAGTGCACAAAGAATGCTTGGGGGTGTTGAAGTATTCTGTCTAGGTGGCAAGGACACTGAAGGGAAGCAACAGTTGGATGATGAATGTAACTCTCTTTGTTAGCATTTTGGCTGCTGCATCACTTCAAAAGCATTTTATCCACAAATTCACTCTTGGGAATCCAAGAAGCTGTGTTGAGCAGAGGACACTGTGGGCTGAGGATCCTCGTGCTTCCCTGTGGTATTTAATTCTGAAGCCCACGGTCCTCTGGAGGGGTATTCTTTACAAACCAAAGTCTCCATTTCATCACACATGGCTAAAGAACTGGAATCATCAGTTACCTACAACAATTTTATTTCCAGGACACTTTCTCTTGTCAACTACGAATCAGGAAACAAATGTATGAGAGCAGATATTTTTTCCTCGCTCAAAGTAGGAGCAGCTGGCATCATTTGCAGTATGGAATGCTGAAAACCTTGAAAAATCCATTTCAGGGCACTTTCTGGAGAACATTTCCATCTGATGTAGAGATGTGTACCAATCCAAATTCGGAATTGACCCATTTTGCTTACTGCTTTGCTGTATTTTAAGAGGTTTCATGTCTATTTGTAAGAAATCATATACAAATAAACAATAGTATATAAATTAGGATAGGATTTTTTACAAAGCACTGAAAGTACAATGCAAATCAGCTTGACCCCTCGAATGGGAACTTATTGGCCAATGCAACTGTGTAGTTCAAAGGCAGACCTAGTTTCTGGTGAGTTTATTCTGCTCACTCAGTCTCTCGCTCTCTTTCTCTCTCCGTTTGTCAGTTCCACTTCCTTGATGAGGGCTTCATTTTTAGGTAGAGTCTCTCTTCTTAGTCCAAAGAGGAACTTAGTTGCTACATCCAGGGCCATATTTACCCATTCATGTCAAACTAAATAGAAGCCTCTTTCCCTAGCTAAAGTCTTCAGATTTGGTCTGATTTGAATAGTTTGTATCATGTGCCCATCCCAAACCAACCACTGTCGGAAGGAAATGAAATGAGTGACTGGCTTGTCCTAGGCCATGTGTTTCACCTGGGATAGAGTTAACTGCCTCAAAACTACATGTATCCTTAAATGGAAATCAGGGTTGGGAAGGGACAAAGTGAAAATGTCTGGCAGGAAGGCAAACAACAAAAGCCCACTCTAAGCAACAATAATTGTTGCTTATATTGGGTAAGTGTTTCACTTTATCCTTGTCTAAGTCCTTTCCTGTCCATTAGCACACTAGAACCTTGTAATAACCCTGGAAGGTAGCTAAGAATGGAAATATTATTCTCATATAGCTGAGGAAACTGAAGCCAAGATGAGTCAAGTGAATTGGATAAGACTGCACCGTGGCACCAAGTTAGGGACACTTGACTCATAGGGTGTAGAAATCTGGATTCTTGAAATACCAAATCCATATATTGGGTTGAGCTCATTTTATCTTATTTTTTAACCCCATAACCCATTCTCATTCCTCTCTTTCTCCCCATGCCCACAGACATTCTAATATGTTTAACATATAACTTTTGAGTCTGAATGTGTTCTTTCAAACCATGTATTGTTGTTTCATATATATGTATTCTTAATCTACATAAGTGGTACTATGTTATATATCTCATTCTGTTTCTTACTTTTTTCATTCATCATTATGTTTTTACATTAGTCCCTGTTGCTGTGTGTATATTTAATCTGTTACTTCTCACTGTTGTGTAATACTCCATGGCATGCATCCACCACATTTTACCTATCCACTATCTCAGTCAAGGGTTCCCACAGGAATTCTGCTAAACTTCCGCTACCACAAATGACACTTCCACAAACATTTTCATGCATGCCCCCCCTAAGGGCTTATGTGGGAATTTTCAAATACATATCTATATATGTGAATTCACATATATAGATATGTACACACACACACACACACACACACACAAACTCAGGAGCAGAATTGTTGGGTCATAGGATATCTGTATACGTTTATTTTTTTCATCTTTATTGAAATATAATAGACAATTAGTTGCTTGTATTTACATTGTACACTTCAATGAGTTCTTTTTCAATTATAGTTAGCATACAATAATATACCAGTTTCAATTGTATAGCATAGTGATCAGAGAACCACATAACTCACAAAGTGATCACCCCACTAAATCTAGTACCTCTGTTCCCCCTTACATATTTATTACAACATTATTAATCATCTTCCCCATGCTACACTCTACATCTACATGTCTATTCTGAAACTACACATTTGTACATCTTAATTCCTTTGCCATTTTTTCCGTCCCTCCAACTCCCCTCCCATCTAGTAGCCCTTAAAATATTCTCTGTATCTATGAATTTATTTCCACTTTTGTTGTTGTTGTTGATTTTGTTCTTAAGATTCCATATGTACGTGAAATCATGCACTATTTGTCTTTCTCTATCTGACCCATTTCATTCAGTGCAATACCCTCTAGGTCCATCAACGCAATAACTTTTTCTATTCCCTTTCTTTTAGTCTGCGTGTGTCATTTAATCTGAAGTGAGTCTCTTGTAGGCAACATATGTAGGGGTCTTGTTTTCTTATCTATTTAGTCACTCTATCTTTTGGTTGGAGCACTTAATTCTTTTCCATTTGAGAAACTTGTTGATAGGAATGTAGGTATTACTGTTCTTTATTCCTGTTTTTGACACGTTTTTTCTTCGTAAAGAAGTCCCTCCAACATTTCCTGTAATACTGGCTTGGTGATGATAAATTCCTTTAGCTTATTTTTGTCTTTATCTGTCCTTCAACAGATAAGCTCTTTATCTGTCCTTCAACTCTAAATCATAATTTTGCTGGATAAAGTATTCTTGGTTGTAGATTCTGGGTTTTCATCACTTTGAATATTTTGTGTCAATCCCTTCTATCCTGCGTAGTTTCTTTTGAGAAATTAGCTGCCAGTTTTCTGGATGCTCCCTTGTAGGAAACTATCTGCTTTTCTCTTGCTGCTTTTAAGATTCTTTTTGTATTTAATCTTTGGCATTTTAATTATGATGTGTCTTTGTGTGGGCCTCTTTGAACTGATCTTTTTGGCACTCTCTGAGCTTCCTGGGGTTTTATGTCTATTTCCTTCATCAGTTTCCCATCGTTATTTCTTCAAATAGCTCTTCACCATCTTGTTTTCCTTCAGGTACCCCTATGACATGGATATTTTTACCTTTAATAGTGTCCCATAGGCTCCTTAAATTATTATTATAGTCTTGGCTTCTTTTTTCTTGCCATTCTGATTGAGTGTCCTTGGCTTTCCCATCCTCTGTATAGGTCATTTGATCCTCTTCTGTATTCACTTTGTTTATTCCATTTAATATACTTCCCATCTCAGATAATATGTTCTTCATTTCTGGCTGGTTCCCTTTTATAATTTCCATTTCCACTTTTATGGTTTTTATCTCTTTGTTCAAGTTCTCACTGAATTCATCTACACTTCCCTTAAGTTCACTGAGCATCTTTTTAACCGGTGTTTTGAACTCTGCATCTGTTAGATTGCTTGACTCCATGATTTCTGGATCTCTATTCCGTTCTCTCATATGGTTTCTGCTTCTTTGTCTTTTAATTTTGGCTGCTTTTCTGTGTCTGTTTCTATGTGCTAAGCAAAGCTCTTAAGTCTCCCAGTCTTATTAGTGCAGCTTTGTGTGGTAGTTGTCCAGTGGTGCAGTCCTGAGAGGGGTTCAGCTGCAGGCCAAATTTAGCCCCAGCCTGTGCCCCTCTGGGGATACCTGTTAAGATTCAGCAAGCAATTCACAGATGTTGTGCTTATAGTTCCCTCAAAAGGCCACACCAGAAACCGAGGTCAGCTGCCCCCAGTGTGAGTATAGGCTCTGCTCAGCAAGGAGCACCTGACTCACCAAGGACACATCTGGATGTGGTTTGAGTGGGGCGGCTAGTTGGGGGAGGCCGAGTGTCAGGGAATCCTCCGGGCAGACTGAGCTCTGTTATCCAGTTTGATGATGTCTTGGGTAAGGTGACACTGAGTCCACACACTGGGAGCAGAAAGGGCTCAAAAGGGGAACAATGGATACTGCCAGCACTTCTGTAGAGAGTGAGTCACCCCTTGGCCCTCACTCCGACAACTCAGTGTCCCCCTGTAAGTCCCTGGTGGCCCCTGCACAGCCTAACCAGCACTGGTATTAAGAGCGAGTAGGTCTGTCACCGCGAAAGTCCACTTTCGGACACGGCCCCTTTAAGAGGCGTCAGCATCTCCCGCTGCCGCTGCCGCTGCCGCAGCTTCTGTCCCACTCAGTCTCTCAGGACCGGGCAGCCTCGCATTCTTACCCTGTCCTACCATCTGCCGTTGCAACATGATTTATTAGGTTTCTCCCTAGTTGTATGGCTTTTTCATCTAGATCTCAGGCAATTTTCCCTTGCTCTTTGCTCCTTGTTTCTGTCATAATTTTGATTTGGTCGCCGAAGTGATGAACAGAGCCTCTATCATCTATGCCATTGTTTTTCTGCCTCTGGATATCTGTATATTTAATGTGACTAAGTTAGCTATATGACCCTCAAGCCAGTGAGGCCTTCCTTGGTCACTATTTCTTCAATTTCAACCCCCATATTACATTTCATATCCCCCGTTCCTGCTTTAATTTTTCTGCTTAGCACTCATAACTATCTAATAAATAATTGACATGTTATCTTTATTATCTTATTATAATAAATAATTATTATAAGAATTTAACAGATTTTTGTTTGTTTGTTTGTTTTTTCACTGCTTATATCCCAAGCACCCAGAACAGCACTTGACATATTGATGGTATTCGATAAATATTCACTGCGTGAATGGAATAGTGCCAAATTGTTCTCCAGCAGTCTACATTATGCAGCATTCCCAAAACTTTTTGGCACTGGGGACAGGTGCTCCTAAGATAATCTAATACCTGATGATCTGAGGTGGAGCTGAGGAGGTGATGCTAGTGCCAGGGAGTGGCTGCAAATACAAATGAAGCTTAGCTCGCTCACCTGCCACTCACCTCCTGCTGTGCATCCTGGTTTCTAACAGGCCACAGACCCCTACTGGTCTGCAACTAGGGGTCGGAGACCCCTGATGTAGAGCATAAGAGTTCTTATATCTCCATATCCTTATCAACACATTATTAGCTTTTAAATTTTTGCCAGTCTGAGAGCTGCTTAGTTAAACTTTGATTTCTCTAATTGCTAATGAGTTTGAGCACTTCTTCATAGATGTCATTTATCTAAGGGCTATCTTGGAGGTGAGCTCTTTGTTAATAAAAAAGCAAATTAAGTTCTAGTAAAGATTCACAAACAAGTGCCCTGACCTGCACATCCGTATCCTTAGCTAAGAGCAAGAACAATCAAGAAGTCTAATGTCCAGTTTGCAAAGAACACTCTAAAACCCAAAACAGCAAGAGTTTAGAATGTCAGTTCCAACTCTACCTCCCAAATCATGTATCTTTTGGCTGCTGGAAACACCTAAACAGAGCCTTTGGAAGAGTCTAAATTCCATGGCACTCTTCATTTGTTGAATATAAAATTGTCTGAATAGCAGCTTTTTCCTCATTAGCCCCAGTTAACAAACCCAAGAAAGTATTTGTCCCAGGATTAGCTCATAAATGAAGCTCAAGTTTCAAATGCCATACCCTCCCTTTCTAGGCCTGTTCCAGATCCTCTCACTCACAGTGAGTAGATTTCAGCTTCGTTTCCTCCTCTGACCCAGGCAGCTTGGTGTGCCAAATGAGCAAAGGCTTAGGACCAAAGAGAAGAAGCTCTAAGTATTCATTCATACCACCTTTATTGAAAATCTACGATATGCCAGAAAGCACCCTAGATACTAGAAATATAGTCCTTGACATCAAGCAATGTACATCAGGGTAAACAAGCACATTGTATATGCAATTATTCAGAGACTGTGATAAGATTTATGCTGGAAGGAAGCCCCATGGTGCTGGAGAGAACAGTGGATGGGCACTTGATCTAGTCTGGTAAAGGAGAAACAGGAGTAGGTGAAACAGCAGGAAGATTCCCTAGAGGCATATTGCTTGAACTGAAACTAGGAAATCGAGTAGAAACTTACTAGAAGGATTGGGGGAGGTGGTGAAAAAGAATAGCATGTGCACATTCTAAAAACATAGATAGCTCAGTGTAGTTTAAAATGAGGGTAGGAATATAGGGTAGACGTTGGTGCTTTTTGCCAAATTTTTCAGTTCTCTCTTACTCTATTGTTCTGAGTACATGGTAAAAATAACACTTCCCGCAGCCCCCTCTTGTGTTCAGGGATGGCCAACGAATTGGGAGCAGAAGTGATGCCTGTCATTTTAAGGCTGAGTATTTAATTGCCAGAGTAAGAGCCATCAGGCTATCTACCCTCTGCCATGATGACAGGGAATGCTACAAGTGGTAGAGATTCAATCAGCCTTTCTTTCATAATGAAAATGGGGTGGAGCAGAGTCCTTACTGACTTGCAACGGACAAGTAACATGAGTGAGAAATAAACTTCTGTTATTTTATACCATTAAGATTTGGGGTTTGTTTTTGTTTTTGTTTGTTACTGCAGCATAACCTAGTCTACCCTAGCTAATACAAAAAGAAAGGGTAGCAGGAGTAAGGAATAGAGCTAGAGAAGTAAACAAAGATCTAATTATTACAAACTTCTTAGGCTATGCTAAGAAGCTTTATCCTGTAGGATCAGTGGTTGTCAATCCCTGCTCTGCAGAACCCTTGGTAATCAGGTAAGGTGGGAGACACAAAATATTCAGGGATACAGGCCTCTGACTCTAATATCAATAGGACACTTTTGCTTTTATCTGGGAGATATATATATAGACATAGACATATATACATATATACATATATAATGTATAAATGTGTATATATGTGTATATATACACACATATATATATATTTAAATATTTCTTTCTTTAAAAGGGCTTAACTGCCAAAAGCAACTAAAATGAACTAAAATCCCAAATGAATCATGATCAGACTTGATTTTAGAAAGATTGCTCTGGATACTCTTTGGAGAATGAATTATAAAGAGACAAGACTAGAGACAAGGAGATTATTTAGGAAGCTACTGAAGAAGTCCAGATGAGAGAAGATGATGAATTGGATTAGGGAAATGGCAGTGGGTATGAAGAGAGTGAATATAGTTTTAAAGATTATTTGTGAGATAGAATCCACAAACTTGGTGGCAGATTTGCTGTGGAGGGTGGTGAGGGAGAGAAAGGTATCAACGATGACTCCAAGCTTTCTGCCTTAGAATGCTAATGTCATTCGCTAATATGAGGAGCAGAGGAGAAGTAGGTTGGGTGAGGAGCTGATGAGCCCAGTTTTAAACATGTTGATTGCCACGTGCCTATGAGACAGTCAAGTAGGGAGGAATCTCAGGAAAGAGGTCTGAATTCAGGAAGTCATACTTCTACCACTTAGTAGCTATGAGAACTTGGGCTAGTCAACTACTCTGACCCTCAGTTTCCTCAACTATAAAATGGGGTAACAAAATATTCAGCTTCATCAGTGTTTTTGGTTTTATCAAATTTAACAGTTTATGTGAGAAACTGCAATGTAAGTTCTAAAATGCTAAATAAATGGTAATAATGAATATTTTCATGTGGAACATAATAAATCTAGGGAAGAAGGGAGATTTGTCAGGAGACATTCAGGAATCCTTTGGCCTGTAGAGAAAGCACAGAGTTCTATTTGATTCATGATGGCATCACCAGGGACATTCCAATCTCTGAGAAACTTATCCCTACAAATAAATTGTTTCCAGTGGCTTGGTGTCATGGCAATTTGGCTGACCTGGTGCAAGGGTGGGGGAATTTGGAGGAAGACTGCCTAATCCTGGGTAGTGGGAAATTGGGATGGGGCCAATGTAAATGTGGCAGGCTGAATCTTTTTTGCAGGCAGTAAACATTTTTAAATTTGTTTTTTATTGTGGTAAAATATACATAACATAAAATTTGCCATATTAACCAATTTAAGTGTACAATTCAGTGTACATTAAGCACATTCACATTGCTAGAAAACCAATATACATTTTTTAATATTCATCTCCAGAACTTATTCATTATCCTAAACCATTCTGTTACCTATTAAACAATAACTCTCCACTGCTCCTTCCCCAATCCTTGGGAGCCACTATTTTACTTTCTGTCTCTACAAATTTGACTATTCTCAGTACCTCATGTAAGTGGAATCATATAACATTTGTCTTTGGTGTCTGGCTTATTTCACTTAGCATTATGTCTTCAAGGTTAATCCATGTTGTAGCATTATTAGACTTTCATTCCTTTTTAAGGCTGAATAATTTTCCATCAAATGAATATACCACATTTTGTTTATCTATTCATCCATTGATAGACACTTGGGTGGCTTCCACTTTTTAGCTATTGTGAATAATGCTTCTATGAACATTGATGTACAAATATCTGTTCGAGTCCTTGCTTTGGATTGTTTTGGGTATATACTTAGAAGTGGAATTGCTGAATTATATGGTAATTCTGTGTTTTCTTTCTTTTTTTTTTTTTGAGGAACCACTATCCTATTTTCCACAATGGCTGCACCATTTTACATTCCCACCAGCAATACACAATGATTCTAATTTATTTTTCTTTATTTAAATAGCCATCTTAATTGGTGTGAATCTCATTGTGATTTAGTTCACATTTATCTAATAATTAGTGATGTTGAGCATCTTTCCATGTGCTCATTGGCCATTTGTATAACTTCATTAGAGATATAACTATTGAAGTCCTTTGTACACTTTTGAATTGAGTTGTTGGCTTTTTTTGTTAAGTTGTAGGAGTTTTTAAAAATATATTCTGGATTTTAACCCTTTATCAGATATTTAACTTGAAAATGTTTTCTTTTATTCAATGGGTTGTTTTTTTTTTTTCTTTTACTTTGCTAATTGTGCTCTTCATGGCACATTTTTAATTTTGATGAAGACCTATTTATCTCTTGTCTTTAGTTGCCTGGGCTTTTGCTGTTATATCAAGGTTTTCAATCCAATTTAAGTTTATTTTTGTACATGGTATAAGACTATCTCCATTTTTTCACTGTGTCAATATCCAGTTTCCCAGCACCATTGGTTGAAGAGACTTCCTTTTTCCATTAAATGGTCTTGGCACTCTTGTGAAAAATAGAAGGGTTTATTTCTGGGTTCTCTATTACATGCCATTGGCCTATATGTCTGTCCTTGTGCCAGTGCTGAATGGTTTTGATTACTGTAGCTTTGTAGTAAGTTTTGAAATCAAGAAGTATGAAACACCAATTTAGTTCTTTTCAAGATTATTTTGACTATTTGGAATCTCTTGAGATTCCATTTGAATTTTACAATAGATTTTTCTATTGCTGCAAAAAACATTTGGATTGCATTAAATCTGTTGATCTTTGAGGGAAAGCATTTTTAAAATTTTATTTTGTTATTAGTTTCAATTTTACAGTACATTGGTTAGACATATGTATAGTTTATGAAATGATCCTCCTGATTACTCTTTCTCTCCTCTGGCTCTACACCTAGCCATTACATTACTGCTGATTGCATTGCCTATGCCATGCTCCTCATTCCTTTGACCATCTATCAACTACTAATTTGTACTTCTTTAACCCTTCACCCTTTCTCCCAGCCCTCTAACCCCCATCCCCTCTGGCCATCACCACATTGTCCTCAATATTTGTGAGTCTGTTTTCAATTAGTTTGGTTTTTTTGTTCCTTAGATTCTGCATGTAAATGAAATCATATGGTGTTTATTTTTCTCTACCTGACTTATTTCACTCAGAATAATAACCTCTAAGTCCATCCATGTCATTGCAAATGGTAAGATTTCATTATTTACAACTGAGTAATATTCCACTGTATATATGAACCATAACTTCTTTATCCAATCATCTGCTGATGGGCATTTAGGTTGCTTCCATATCTTGGCTATTGTAAATAGTGCTGCCATGAACATAGAGATCTTTACGAATTATTGTTTGAGTTTTCTTTGGATAAATACCTAAAGTGCAATTGCTGGGTCAAAAGGTATATCCATTTTTAATTTTTGAGGAACCTCCAGACTGTTTTCCATAGTGCCTGCATCAACTTGCAGTCCCACCAACAGTGTATGTGGGTTTCCTTTTCTCCACCCTTCTCCATCCTCACCAGCACTTGTTCTTTGATATATTGATGATAGCCATTCTGACAGTGTGAGTTGATATCTCATTGTGGTTTTAATTTTCATTTCTTTGATAATTAGAGACCTCAAACATCTTTTTACGTGTTTATCAGCCATCTGTATTTCCTCTTTGAAGAAATATCTGTTCAGATCTTCTGCCCATTTTTTTAATTGGGTTGTTCGAATTTTGTTGTTGTTGTTGTTGTTAATTTGTATGAGTTCTTTATATATTTTGAATGTTAACCCCTTATCAGATGTATCATAAATAAATATCAGGAGAAAAAATTTTTAAAAAAATCATTTTCACAGGTGATTTTGTATTGTTAAACCAACCTTTGTGTTTTATTTGTTGCTTATACAAAGCATACTCTCAAGTAAAGGATTTACACTAGGCAAAGATAATAATAATGATAAAAATTTGGATAACAGTGTTCTGTATGGGGAGTTAGAGATCCTGGGTTCTGCAATATGGTTATGGATAGAGCCAAAGAGAATTCGTAGGAAAGTTTTATTAATGACTCATAAATTTTTTGAAATCAATCACTCTATTTAATTGAAACCAAAGGAAATAAAATGACCATGTGTTTATTGACATGATGATATATCTGCCTTATCTGATGAAATAATCTACAAAATCTTGAGGACTGTCCAGAGGTAGTAATTTAGAAGACTGAGAAGAACTTTGGAACAGTGTGAAGCCTGCCAAAACCTAATTCAGCCATTACAAACTTTCCATGCCTGGACAGACTATCTTCTCTTGACCCATATCACTTCTAAATGACACTATAAACATTAATAAAATATCAACCTAAAGTTAGATGGAACTAGCAGACAGATGACACCTTAATCCTATTATCAACTAAGATTTGACTTTTTCTACTCAGGAACAAGAGGAAGTACATTAATCATATCTCTAGAGAATTTCATATTAATACTTACAGGTCCTTATCTGTTCATCTCCTGTATTAGTTATCTATTGCTACTTAACAGGTGGCTGCAAATAACAAACATTTATTACCTCACAATTTCTGGGGGTCAGGAATCTAGGAGAAGCTTAACTGAGTGGTTCTCATTCATGGTCTCTCATGAGGCTGCAATTGATGTCCAAGACTCAACTAGAGGGATGTTTGCTTTCAATCTCTATTAGATGATTGCCATCCAGCAGGACTCAGAGTTCAGGCATTTCCTTAAGATGTTCACACACAGACCAGTGTAAAAGAATTAAGAGCCAATAAATAAACCAATGCATGTGCAGTTAACTAATATTTGACAAGAAAGCCAAAAATAGTCAATGGACGAAAGACAATCTTTTATTTATTTATTTATTTATCTATCTATCTATTTATTTATTTATTTATTTATTTAATGTCTTGGATGACTATTTAAATCTTTTCAATTTTTCAGAAACACACACAGTAGCACAACCAGGAACACAAAATTTCAAGCAGAAATGCTCTTCAATTTCTGTTTTTGGTTTCTTTTTTAAATTAAATTTATTGAGGTGACATTGGTTAATAAAATTATATAGGTTTCTAGTGTACAATTCAATAATATGTCAGATGTATATTGCATTGTGTGTTCACCACCCAAAATCAAATCTCCTCCCCTCTTCCCTCTGGTAACCACTAAACTGTTATCTGTATCTATGAGTTTTTGTTTGTTTCTCTTATTAGTTTGTTGCTTTCAGTTTTATGTCCCAAATATGAGTGAAATCATATGATTCTTTTTTCTACCTGACTTATTTCACTTAGCATCATTATCTCAAGATCTGTCAATGTTGTTGCAAATGGCAGTGTTTCATCTCTTCTTATTGCTGAGTAATAGTCTATTGTATATATGTACCACATCTTCTCTATCCAGTCATCTATTGAAGGACACTTTAGTTGTTTCTATGTCTTTGCCACTGTAAATAATGCTGCAATGAACATCGGGGTGCATATATCTTTACGGATAAATGTTTTAATAAATTTTAGGTCGATACCTAGAAGAGAGATTGTTGGATAATATGATAATTCTATTATTTTTTTAAATTTTATATTAGTTTTAGGTATACAGTAAAACAGTTAGACATTTATATAATTTATAAAGCAATCCCTGCTATTACTCTAATACCCATCTGGCACTACACACAATCATTACAATAATATTGACCATATTCCCTATACTGTACTCTACATCCCTGTGGCTGTTTTGTAGCTACTAATTTGTATTTCTTCATCCCTTCACCTTTTTCATCCAACTCCCCAACTCCCGTCCCCTCTGGCAATCATCATTTTTTTCTTTGTATCTGTGAGTCTGTTTTCATTTACTTTGTTCATTTCTTTTGTTCCTTAGATTCCACATATAAGTGAAATCATATGGTATTTATTTTTCTCTGTCTGACTTATTTCACTCAGCATCATGCCCTCTAGGTCTATCTATGTTATTGCAAATGGTAAGATTCTATTTTTTAATGGCTGAGTAATATTCTATTGTATGTATGTATGTATGTATGTATGTATGTATGTATGTATGTATATACATTGGATATACTTCTATATCCAATCATCTTTTGATGGGCACTTAGGTTGCTTCGATACCTTGACTATTGTGAATAGCACTGCTGTAAACATGGCGGTGCATAGATTTTTAAAAACTAGTGTTTTGTTTTTCTTTGGATAAATACCCAGCATTGCAATTGCTGGGTCAAAAGGTAGTTCTATTTTAAATTTTTTGAGGAATCTCAAAACTGTTTTCCATAGTGGCTGTACTAATTTGCAATCCAACCAACACTGTATGTGGGTTTCCTTTTCTCCATCTCCTTGCCAACACTAGCTGTTTTTGGATTTATTGATTATAACCAATCCGACAGGTGTGAGGTGATACTGCATTATGGTTTTAATTTGTATTTCTCTGATGATTAGTGACCTTGAACATCTTTTCGTACTTCTGTTGGCCATCTGTATGTCTTCTTTGGAGAAATGTTTATTCACGTCCTCTGCCCATTTTATAATTGGATTGTTTGATTTTTTGTTGTTGTTGAGTTGTAGGTAATTCTATTCTTAATTTTCTGTGTAAACTCCATACTGTTTTCCATAGTGGCTGAAACAATTTACATTACCACCAGCAATGTATGGGTGCGTTTTTCCCACATCCTCTCCAACACTTGTTATTACTTGTCCTGTTGATGATACCCATTCTAAGATATGTGAGGTGCTATCTCATTGTGGTTTTGATTTGCATTTCCCTAACAGCTAGTGAAGTTGAACATCTTTTCATATGTCTGTTGGCCATTTGTATATCTTCTTGGGAAAGGTATCTGTTCAGGTCATCTGCCCATTTTTTAATTGGATTGTTTATTTTATATTTTATTGAGTTGTATGAGTTCTTAACACAATATATTTTGGATATTAACCCGTTATCAAAGGTGTTGTTTGCAAATATTTTCTCCCATTCAGTTGGTTGCTTCTTTGTTTTATTGATGGTTTCTTTTGCTGTACAAAACCTTTTTATATAGTCCCATTTGATATAGTCCCATTTATTTATTTCCTTTTAATTCCCTTGCTTTGAGGTCAAATTCATAAAATCTTCTCTAAAACCAAGGTCCATGAGTTTGGTACCTATGTTTTCTTGTATGCAATTTATTGTTTCTGGTTTAAATTAGTTCTTTGATCCATTTTGAGTTAATTTTGGTGTATGATAACAGCAGTCTAATTCATGCTTTTGCAGGTGGCTTTCCAATTTTCCAAGCACCATTTATTAAAGAGGCTTTCTTTTCTCCATTGTATGTTTTTGGCTTCTTTGTCAAAAATGATCTGCCCATATATGTGGGCTTATTTCTGGGCTCTCAATTCTACTTCATTGGTCTATATGTCTGGCTTGTTTGTTTGTTTGTTTTTACCTATGCCATTTTTTTTTCATTATTGTCACTTTTGAAGTGACAGTTTGAATTCAGGTAGTGTGATACCTCAGAGAGACAGAAGCATGAAATTGTGACCCTTATTTGGAATAAGGTATTATAGACTTAAATAGTATATAATGGTTAAAGGAAGTAAAAACATTTTAAAAAGATAAGAATACAATAGCTACTGCAACTCAAAAATAAACTCAAGGCATAAATAAAAATAATATGTGAAAACAAAAACTGAAAAGAGGAAGAGATAAAGATCTGAACTTGCAAAGGCGAATGGAGATAAGGCACATGCAGAAGAAAAAGAATTACAGTATACATAAAATTTTCTTTTACATAAACTTAATGGTAACCACATACAAAAAAAATCAGAACTGAGACACTTAGCATAAAAAAGAGGGAATGAAGGAAAAAATCATAGATACCAACAAACTAAAATAACAGACAGAAACACAAGGGCAAAGATCAGCGGGGACACTGAGTTACCAGAAAACAAATGATAAACTGGCTTTAGGAAAATCGCATATATCAATAAATACCCTAAATGTAAATGGACTGAACTCACCAATGAAAAGGCACACAGTAATAGAATGGATCAAAAAACAAAACCTAGCCACATGCTGCTTTCAAGAGACAAATCTCAGCTGCAAGGACAAATAGAGACTTAAAATGAAAGGATGAAAAATGATACTCCAAGCAAATGGCATCCAGAGAAAAGCAGGTATAGCTGTACTTATGTTTAACAAAATAGACTCCAATGTACAAAAAGGTAACAAGAGACAAAGATGGATATTTTTCAAATCATTAAACCATTTTATTTTTAGATAATGTAATAGCTTACTTTTTAATGAGGAGGATTAAATCAAAATTTGGTAGAATGTAATATATGATGCCTAAATACAAAAATACATATATACAAAAAATCAGTGGTTTTAATATATCTCAGCATCAAACAATATAAAAATGTATTTAAAATACAGTTGACCCTTGAACGACATGGGTTTGAACTGAGCGGGTCTACCTATATGTAGATTGTTTTAAATAAATACTATAAATGTATTTTCTCTTCCTTCTGATTTTCTTTTTTCACCACAAAATGACCCTTTATTTATTTTTCACTTAAGTATAGTTGGTATACATTCTTTTTTTGATTACATTAGTTTCAGGTGTACATAGTGATTCAATATTTTTGTACCATATAATGTGATCACCCCCCTAATTCTAGTAATCATCTGTCACTGTGTAAACTTATCAAGACAATCTTTTCTTAATAAATCTCTTCTTAATAAATAGTGTTGGAAAAATTGTATATTCATATGCAAAAGAATGAAACTAGACTCCTATCTTACACTACTCACAAAAATTAATTTGAAATTGATTAAAGATTTAAATGTAAGCTGAAACCATAAAACTCCTAGAAGGAAACATAGAGGAAAGCTCATTGACATTGGTTCAACTTTTTTTGGATATGACACCTCAGGCACAAACAACAAAAGGAAAAATAAACAAGTGGGACTACATCAAACTAAAAGTTTTGCTTAGCAAAGGAAATAATCAACAAAATGAAAAGGCAACCTACAGAATGGAAGAAAATATTTGTGAATCACATATCTGTTAAGGGGTTAATGTTTAAAGTGTATAAAGAACTCATATGACTTAATAGCAAAACAACAACAATAACAAACACATACCCCAATTTAAAGATGGAGAAATGACCTGAATAGACATTTTCCAAAGAACATATTTAAATAGCCAACAGGTTTATTAAAAGGTGCTCTGCATCTCTAATCATCAGAGAAATGCAAATCATACTCACAATGAGATATCACCTCACACTTGTGAGAATGGCTATTGTCAAAAAGACAAAAGATAAGTGCTGGTGAGGATATGGATAGAAGGGAAGTCTTATACTCTGTGGGCATGTACATTGGTACAGCCATTATGGAAGACAGTATGGAGTTTCCTCAAAAAAAAATAAATAAATAAAACTACCATATGATCTAACAATTCTACTTCTGAGTTTACATACAAAGGAAATGAAATCATGATCTTGAACTGATGTCTGCACTGCCATGTTTATTGCAGCATTATTTACAATAGGCAAGATATGGAAACAACCTAAGTGCCTATTGATAGATAAATGGATAAAGAAAATGGATAATATATATATTATATATTATATGTTATATGTTATGTATTATATGTTATATATCATCTATAACATATATAATATATAATCTATAACATATATAATATATGATATATATAACACATATATTATATAATATATATAACATATATATCATATATATCATATATATAACATATATATATGATAGATATATCAATATGACTTAATAGCAAAACAACAACAATAACAAACACATACCCCAATAGCAAAACAACAACAATAACAAATGCATATATGATATATATATGTTATATATATTATATATATGTTATATATTATATAATATATGTGTTATATATATATATCATATATTATATATGTTATAGATAATATATATTATATATGTTATAGATGATATATAACATATAATATGTATATATCATATATATATGTTATATATAATTGACACATAACATTGTATAAGTTTAAACTGTGGAACATAATGATTCAATACATGTATGTACTGCAAAATAATTACGACAATAAGTTAACATCTATCACCTTACATAATTATAACTATTTTCTTGTGATGAGAACTTTTAAAATTTATTATCTGAGCAACTTTCAAATATGCAATCCAGTATTAATTATAGTCACCATGCTGTACTTTACATTCTCACAACTTATTTATCTTATATCTGGGAGTTTGTACCCTTTGACCACCTTCACTCATTCCCCCTACCTTCTTCCTTCTGCCTCTAGCAACCACCAAACTGTTCTCTGCTTCTATGAGTTCCATTTATTTAGATTCTGCATATAAGTGAGATCATACAGTACTTTTCTTTCTCTGTCTGACTCAGTAAATTTCCTCAGGATTCATCTATGTTGTCACAAATGGCAAAATTTCTTCTTTTATAGTGGAATAATATTTACAAGAAAATAGTTATAATTATGTAAGGTGATAGAGGTTAACTTATTGTCATAATTATTTTGCAGTACATACATGTATCGAATCATTATGTTCCACAGTTTAAACTTATACAATGTTATGTGTCAATTATATCACAATAAAACTGGGTAAAATAAAAAAAAATAATAAATGCTAAATTTCATTGGGAAAAAAGATGTTCAGATTCTTGAAGGTGACCTTATACTTGACTTTGTTAGAGAAGAGTGGACAGTGGAGCCACCAGCCTTATCTAATGAGCTTTTTATTCTTGAAGGGAACCACCATTCTGATTCTCAGCACAGGACTAGAATAGGCTTTACAATCACTATCTATTTTTTTGTTTTACTAAATAGAAGAAATCCTTGCCCATCTGACTTGCCCTAGTCTAGAAGCAAGAAAATGATCAGCATGGCAATCTGATGCCTTCTCTGGTTTCTAGTGTTCTAAGATATCAGTCTCCCTAACCAATTTCCTAGACAAGTGGTGATGATGTGCTTGGGACTAGAAAACCTCAGCTAGAGGTAAATCCAGTGCTTCTGGAGCATCTCCTGAGCAGAGCCTGTAGCATTTGATATCAATCATTCCTCAGGGTCCAGACTAGCTTTGAGGTAGAAAAGAGCAACTGGACCCTTTGTTTCCATTTGGCCCACTCATTCTCTGAAGAGCTTTTAAAAGGAAGGAAATAGTGAAAGGGCACAACATAATTATTCAGGCTGATAAGAGGAACAAAGAGACCACTATTGATGGAGTTAGCAACCAACAAGTGGAGGCTTGGAGCTGGATTTCCTCCAACATTTCAGGGAAGCTGAAAGATTGGATCATTAGGAGTTTACAGCCTCATGGAGCTATTTTAAGCCTGTCCCATAACTTGATGTTGGCTTCAACTTCAAGCTGCCACAAATTCTTTTATTCCTCAAGAACTGTTGCTTGGGCTGAGCAAAAGAAAGGCTGCTCCTTTGGAGGGAGGAGGGCCTGAGGCTGAAAGATGGAGTTGCTGGGGAAAGGGTTTGTTGGATTTAATGAGCTGCTTGTGGAGCTGCTGTCACTGCCATTGCCACCACAGCAGCTCATATACTGTTCCCATTCTCAAGCAACTGATGGGCATGCTCACATGGAATCAAAAAGAAAGTAACTGCCTTTCCTACTCCAAATAATGCAGAGCAGTACCAAGTAAGAAAACTGAGTCCTAACCTTCCTGCTTGGAGGGAAAGAGATTGAAGAGTGAAGATGACAGGGCCCTTGCAGGGGCCAACTGGTCATTCAGAAGCAAAGCAAAGCAAAGTGTCACATTTTATCTGAGGTATCTAATATCAGAGGACCACCATGCCTTAAACTCAGAGACCTAAAATCCTGGACCTTTCTTCTTAGACAGTCCCTTTTAGAGGTGTGTGGAACAAGCAGTTACCTTGAAAAAATATAGTAATTATGCCAATAAGTGTTTCCATAAATTTTCAAGACCCATGAGTTCCCACTAGAAACTAGTTTCTAATTACTAGTCCACAATTTTTTGAATGCCTACTATATGCCAGGAACTGTCCTAGACCAATTGCATGTAACAGTGAACAAAGCAGACAAATATCTCTACCCTCATGGAGCTTATACTCTAATGGTGGGTGGTGGACCATAAACAAGATAATTTATTTAAAAAATACTATGCTAAATGATGAAAAATGCTATAAAGAAAAGAAAATCAGAATTGGCAAGGATGGGAAGTATCAAGGTTGGCAGTGGGGGTTCATAATTTCACATAGGTCAGAGGTTAGGGAATGTCTCATGAAGAAGGAGATATTTGAGCAGAGACTTGGAGGAAGTGAGGGGAAAAGTCATGTAAATATCTACGGGAATATTATTCCAGGCAGAGAGATCATGTGCTAAGGCCTGTCATTGTTGAAGAACAGTAAAGTTAGTGTAGTTGAAATAATGTAAGGTAAGAGTAGAGTGGTAGGAGTTGAGGTTGAAGAGGCAACAGGGGGCCAAATGGTGAAGTGCATTATAAACTAAGGATTCAAATTTTCTTTGGAATAGATGGGAAGCTATTGGAAGGTTTTCAGAAATTGAGTAACAAAATCTTATTTAAGTTTTAAAAGAATTATTCTGGCTACTATTAGGAGTAGGCCATGAAGAAACAAGGATGAAAGTTGGAAGGCCATTTATAGGGAGCTGTAATAACCCAGGCAAAAGAGTATGATCTGAGCCAGGGAGGTAGTAGTGGAAAGTTGAGACGTGTTCAAATTCTGATATACTTAAAAGTAAGCCGACTGAATTTGCTGATGGATTGAATGTGGATGATGTAAAGAAAGAAAGTTAGAGGTCAAGAATGACCACAAGAATTTGGCCTAGTCAATTGGAAGAACCAAACTGTCAGAAACTGAATTGGAGAAGATGAGTCGAAGAGTAGATTCGAGAGGTGGGAGGACATGAGTTTGATAATTGATGGATTTGAATTTGCCCAGGTCTGGAGGCACTAGAAAAGAAGTAGCAGCTGGTGGCTATGCTGGATGAGTCATAGAGGAAAATAGATTGGAACAACTTCAGTAAAGCTGCAGATAGAGTCGGTTGTTAGTGGCTTGAGGAAATGGATTCAGTTGGACCCAAGCTGCCCTTCTTCTACTTCTCCCCTCTCCTGCCTGGAATCTAGTGTCTCCACTGCCTCGCTCAACTCTACCCTGCTTGTTCAGTCTCTCATGTCTAGTTTAGGGGTTGATAAACTTTCTGTAAAGAACCAGATAATAAATATTTTAGGCTTTGTGGGCCAATTGCTCTCTGTTGCAGCTACTCAACTCTGCCACTATAACATAAAAAGCGAGTCATAAACAATACATAAATAAATATGCATGGCTGTATTCCAACAAAACTCCATTTGTAAAGCATACCAAGACCTTATTTGGTTCATGAGCTGTTGTTTGTCATCCCCTATTCTAGACCTGTGATGAGCTACCCACAGACACAAGTCTCATGTGGTCAATTAGCCTTGTAACATACTTGCCATCTAATTTCAAGGTGATATATTAGAAAGGCATCTCTGGGTAGCTATCCCTCAAATATGTCTGGATATTAATATTTCAGTGGGAGAACCAATGGTCTTCTTGGCATCCTTTTACTCTAAAAAGTGAACAATCCAGGTTGGAACTCAATAAAACTCTTTTCATTTCAAATAAGGAGAAACAAGGTGGCTCATAAGCATTTTAATTTTTTTTCTGAATTAGCTATCATTTAAAAAAAAATACTGGCCACTCTTCTAGAACTGTCTCTGTTTTCTTCAAGCCAAACAACATGTCCCAGGTCCTGCCTCTGTCACAGGACCCTGCCAAGTGACTGTCTAAACCAGTTATAAATTGTTAATGGTTTCCACCTCCCAGAAAATTTACAGTTAACAGCCTACTTTTGAGGATATGTCACCAAATGGCCTACTCTTTCTGGGTCAGCACAAGTTTGTTGGCACACTTTTCCAGTTCTGAGTGTATAGAACAGTTCAGCTTACATGAGTGATCATTGGAAATTGATAGACCTCTGTAAAATGGGCTGTCATAATGAACATATTTGAATAATGCTTTTTGTTTATGAAAAATGTTAGATGTATTAAAATGATGTAAGAAAAATGTAATGAACACCCTATATGCTCACCACCCAGCTTAATAAATATTATAGATATAGCCAAAGCCTTTTGTTTATTACTCCCAGATCTTATTTTTCTTACTTCTTCCCAGAAGTAACCTCTATCTTGAAGATGGTTGTACCCTTTCTTTGTACATTTACTACATATGGATGTATCCCCAAGCAATAAAAAGTATCACTTTGCATGTTGATAACCTTTGTATCAATGATACAGTATTATAAATATGTTTTAAAGTTGAATCCATAATTGATACATACACATCAAATTCATCTATTTATACTTTTTATATTCTTCCATTGTAAGAATATACCACATTTTATTTATCCATTTACCCATCGGTGATTTCTTAGGCTGATTCCAATTTTGCACTATTTCAAGCAATGCTGTAATGAACATTCTGGTCTAGTCTCTTGGTGCCAATGCGAGAGGTCAAATATTGCTATTTTGCTGAGCTCCTCAACCAATGTTTCCTGGAACCTCACTCTTTGTGAGTGGCACGTGTGGGGAGTTCCGTTCAAGGTGGCAGAGTAGGGAAATGTTGTGCTCACCGCCTCCCATGACCACATCAAATTATAACTAAATTTTAGAACAATCAGCCTGGAGAACCATCTGAAGACTAGCTGAACAGAAGTCCTATAGTTAAGGATATAAAGAAGAAGCCACATTGAGGCTGATAAGAGGTACAGAGACACAAAACAGACTGGCTCCACACCCGTGTGGTGGTTGAGAATCAGGAGAGATATCTCAGCTGCAGAGATTCACCCCTGAGGCTCAAAGGGTCCTAGCCTCACACTGGATTCCCCAGTCCGGAGCACCAGTGTTGGGAAGAAGAGCCCCTAAAACACCCGGCTGTGAAAATCAGCAGGGATTCTGTCCATCCGGATGAGATAGAAAGCTGCTGGAAACCCAGGTGTCCTCTTAAAAGGCCCACACACAAATTCACTCACTCACAGACACTCACCCTGGGCTCTGGCAGAGGTGCAACAGCTCTGAAAATGCCAGAGACATACAAGGATAGACTGAGGGCTGAAGGGACAACCACCATTGTCCTTGCATTGAGCCCTTCCCCTACATGGCCAAATAAAAATCTGTATTAGCCTGATGAATTCAACTCACTCCATCCTGATTTTTCCTTGAGTCTCTGCACCACCCAAATTGCACACCACCAGAGGCTCTTTCAATGGCAGACAACCTGGCTTAGGCCATGCTGCAGTATTTCTTAAAAAATTCTCAAAAATCTTCAGGCCCAAGACAAGTGGCAGCTGGCCTCAGTGTGCCCAGTGGCTTTTGCTAAGTGGCCCCAGGCTCAGCACTGGCACCAAAACTGAATCTGCATTAAGTTGGTGAACATCACTTGCCCCACAATGGGGACTCCCTGAGACCTCGCCTTACCCAACTCATTCATTGGCTAAGGCTATTTCAGTGGGCGAGCTTTACGAGCAGCTAGAAGGTAGCAGCAGACCTCAGGGAGCCCTGTGCCTTTGGCTGAGCTGCACCAGGCCTGATACTGGTGGCCACCAGTCTCGGTTCTCAGCATGGTCTATCCCATGCACTTTCAGGTCCAGCACAGGCAGATACCAACTTAAGATTGCTTTGTAGCTACTACCAGCTAGCCCCAAGCCAGTAACAGGCAGCTGCTAAACTTGGCTTGTGCCAAAGCCCTTCCCGAGAGGCCCCAGAAACAATATACGTGGTGATTTGCTTCAGATCACAACATAGTATCATCTAATAAGCTCCCAAAGCAGCAAACCCAAAGGGTAGTCTCAGCACCACATCCTACTGGGGTGAATCCTGCTCCATAAGATCAGCTTATCTGCTGTGGTCACAGCCAATCCTCATAGCCTGAAGGTCAATCCCACCCACTGAAATGCCAACAGCAATCAAGGCTTAGCTATAACAGGAGGGCACACACAAACCACATAAGGGACACTCCTGGAGTACTTAGCTCAGGAGATAGTAAGCCATTATTACAGGAACCTGGGCCACTGAACTCCACAAGACATGTACTAACTAAGACCACCCTGCCAAGATTGGGAGATATAGCAGATCTGCCTAATACATAGAAACAAACACAGAGAGGCAGCCAAAATGAGGACACATAAAACATGTTCAAAATTAAACAATAGGAGAAAACTCCAGAAAAAAAAAAAGAACTAAGCAAAATGTAGACAAGCAATCTACCAGATACAGAGCTCAAAATACTGGTTATAAGGATGCTCAAAGAACTTAGTGAGAATTTCAATGAAGAGATGGTGAACATAAAAAGGAACATAAAAATGATTTAAAAAAAAAAAAGAACCAGTCAAAAATGAAGAATACAAAACTTAAAGAATACTCTAGAAAGAAACAACATCAGACTAGATAAAGTACAGGATCAAATCAGTGAATTGGAACACAAGGTAGCAGAAAACACCCAATCAGAACAGCAACAAGAAAAAGAATCCAAAAATATGAGAATAATTTAAGGGGTCTCTGGGACAACATTAAGCATAACAACAGTCACATCATAAGGGTACCAGAAGGAGACAAGAGAAAGCAAGGGATTGAGAACCTATTTGAAGAAATTACTGAAAACTTCCTTAACCAGGTAAAGAAAATGGACATATAAACTCAGGAAGCTCAGAGATTCCCAAACAAGATGAACCCAAAGAGACCCACACCAAGACACATGATCATTCAAATTCCAAGGTTAAATACAAAGAGAGAAACTTAGAAGCAGAAAAAAAAGCAGTTACTTACCTACTAAGGAGCTTCCATAACACTGTCAGTTGATTTCTCAAAAGAAACTGTGCAGGCCAGTAGGGACTGAGCCTTCCCCCTCCCAGTGTGCAGATACAGTGCCATCATAAGTCACTCCACCCAGAAAATTCCCTGAAACTCTGCCTCCCCCAACTCCAACATCCAGATGTGTCCTCGGGGAGTGAGGTGCTCCTTGCTGAGCAGAGCATATACTCACACTGGGGGCAGCTGGGCTCAGTTTCTGGTGTGGCCTTTTGAGGCAACTATAAGCACAGCATCTGTGCATTCCTTCCTGAATCTTGACAGGTATCCCCGGAGGGGCACAGGCTGGGGCAAAATTTGGCCTACAGCTGAACCCCTCTCAGGAATGTGCCACTGGACACCTACCACACAAAGCCACGCTAATAAGACTGGGAGACTTAAGAGCTTTGCTTAGCACACAGAAACAGACACAGAAAGGCAGCCAAAATGGGAAGACAAAGAAGTAGAAACCATATGGGAACAGAACAGAGATCCAGGAATAATGGAGTCAAGCAATCTAACAGATGCAGAGTTCAAAACACTGGTTATAAAGATGCTCAGTGAACTTAGGGGAAGAGTAGATGTGCTCAGTGAAAACTTTAACAAAGAGAAAAATACATAAAAATGGAAGTGGAAATTATAAAAGAGAACCAGTCAGAAATGAAGAACACATCTGAGATAAAAAGTATATTAGAGGGAATAAACAGAGTGAATAAAGAAAATTGAAACACCAACATAGAAGATGGGGAAGCCAAGGACACTTAATCAGAATGGCAAGAAAAAAGCCAAGACTATAATAATAATAATTTAAGGAGCCTACAGGACAAAATGAAATGTAAGAACATTCGTGTCATAAGTGTACCTGAAGGAGAACAAGAGGTCGAAGAATTATTTGAAGAAATAATGATGGAAAACTTCCCTCACCTGGTGAAGGAAATAGACATTCAACCTCAGGAAACTCAGAGAGTCCCAAAAAAGATCAATCCAAAGAGGCCCACACCAAGACACATTATAATTAAAATACCAAAGGTTAAATACAAAGAGAGAATCTTAAAAGCAACAAGAGATAAGCAGCTAGTTACCTACAAGGGAGCACCCATAAGACTGGCAGCTTATTTCTCAAAAGAAACTACACAGGACAGAAGGACTTGGCACAAAATATTCAAGTGATGAAAACCCAGGATCTACAATCAAGAATACTTTATCCAGCAAAGCTTCATTTAGAGTTGAAGGACAGATAAAGTGCTTCCCAGATAAAAATAAGGTAAAAGTATTTATCAACACCAAGCCAGTTTTACAGAAAATGTTAGAGGGACTTCTTTAAGAAGAAAAAACATGTATCAAAAACAGGAATAAAGAATGGTAATAACTACATTCCTATCAACAAGTACCTCAAATGGAAAAGAATTAAGTGCTGCAACCAAAAGATAGAGTGGCTGGATGGATAAGAAAACAAGACCCCTTCATATGCTGCCTAGGAAAGACTCACTTCAGATTAAAAGATATACAGAGACTAAAAGGAAGGAGATGGAAAAAAATATTGCTTTGATGGACCTAGAGACTATTGCACTAAATACATAAGTCAAATAGAGAAAGACAAATGTCACAACAACAAAAATGGAAACCAACTCATGGATACAGAGAATATTTTGAGGGCTACTAGATGAGAGGGATTGTGGGGGATTGTGAAAAAGGGCAAAGAGATTAAAAAGTACAAATGGATAGTTACAAAATAGTAATGGAGATAGGAAGTGTAGCATAAGGAAAATAGTTGATAATGTTGTAATAAATATGTAAGAGGGAAGAGGGTCCTAGATTTAGTGGGGTGATCACTTTGTAAGTTATATAGATCTCTAATCACTGTGCTGTACAACTGAAACTAATATATTATTGTATGCAAACTATAATTGAAAAAACTCATTGAATTGTACGATGTAAATACAAGCAACTAATTGTCTCTTATACTTTAATAAAGCTGGAAAAATATTTTTTAAATAATTAAGTCAAGAATGAGAAATTTTCCTTACCACTCAATCAATTTAGTATAATTTGTAAAGAATGAATTGAGTTTTGAATAATGACATAAATAAACTGAAAATAAAATCTAATTTATAAGTTAAAAAAATTAAAAAAAATAAAATAAATTAACAAACAAAACAGAAACAGAAGCATAGATACAAAGAACAAACTGATGATTGCCAGATGGGTGGGGTTTTGGGAATATAGGTGAAAAATGGAAGGGATTTAGAAGTAAAAATTGGTAGTTACAAAATTGCTACAGGGATCTAAAGTACAGCGTAGGGAATATAGTTAATAATGTTATAATAACTATGTATGATGCTAAGTAGGTACTGGATTTACTGAGAGTGATTTCTTTGTAAGTTATATAAATGTCTAATCACTATGTTGTACATCTGAAGCTAATATACTATGGTAAGTCTACTGTACTTGAAAAATTTTTTAAATATATATTTTTAAAAAGTGAATGCAAAATATGCTGAAAGGTTCAGGTGAGAGTAGGTAATATGGGAGCCTTTTTTGGTAAATAAGTAGAACATTGTCCAAATAAACATGCATTTCCACTGGATTGTCACCAGCAGTTGTCACTGGTGCCAAAATAGAAGCACTGGCTTTCTTTCAGAATGATTTTCAATTGCACTTTTGTTTTAAAAAAGTTAAATTTTACATTTGTTATTTTGTCTTCTCAGATAATAAATCAGTGGCAATCTCCTTGGATAAGGTACTTGATTTGATGAATGAAACGTGAGGGTGTCCAGGTAAAGACAAATTTGGAAAACAATGGGAAATACCTGTAACTCTAGCTGTGGGGTAGAATTTGAAAGTTTGATTGTTTGCTTTATCAAATTGACAAAGTCTAGGTGATGGTTAAGATTATAGGCTATAGTCTTTCTGAGTTTTATTCTGGACTCTACCACTTGCTACCTGTGTAACTTTAGTCAAATTACATAATATTTCTCTATGTTGGTTTTCCCATGTGTAAAATGGGCCTCATAGTACCTATCATATAGAATCATGGGAAGATTAAATGGGTTAATATATATAAAATGCTTAGAACAGTTTCTGACATTTAGTAAGATCTCAATAACTTATTGCTGCTTATAGAAGAGTAGTAATAATAATCACTATTATTAGTGCATGATAATACCAAATGTTGTCAGAGAAGACATATTATCATAAATTTTTAAATTTACATACCCTGAAATGTCACTTTTAGATAATTACAGTAATAAATAACTAATAATTACATATTCGATTACAAGTATGTTTACTGCAACCATGTTTATACAGTAAAAAAATGGAAATCATCCATTAATAATGTAGACCTGCGTGCCTTGACAAGGAATAAAAATTAAAAAATCAGGTCATGAAATAATATACTATAATTCTTTGGTTTGAAAATAATGGGTATATACATGTGTGAAGAAATGTCTGGTATATCAATATATTAATATTAGCTATCCATAGTTTGTTGGTCATTTTTATGCTTTCCTGGCTATTTGTATTCCATTCATTTTTTTCTCAATGAGCACATATTATTTGTGTAATTTTAAATAGTCATTTTAAAAAGTCAAAGCCTACCACTGTCTGATTTGCCTCACCTGACAGGGAGCAGGTTTGTACACTAATAAATGCAACCCAGATTGTATATGAAGTACTTTATATTCTCCACAGTCATCTGGTGACAGAATCTCAGTTATAACATCAAGATCTGCCTTCTGAGGCCCCTTGCTGTGTCAGTTTCACCTATGAGCTGCTGTTGATTTGCATAAATTAAATGCCTGTTGGATAGCTGCCTTTGTCTTGAAAAAGGGAATGTGATCAGCATGGGAGTGGGAAGTAAAGGGAAAATTTGCCTTTGTTTCATAGCACCCTCTTCTTGTTAATGCTTATTCAGGTCTGCTTTTACCACAGCTCAGTTGTGGTTTGGTAATTTTCATGGCTCTTTTTTACAATGGGAAAAAATAATTTGAGCATTTTCTTTCGTGAGAGGCACTCCTTAGAAATAAGATGTTGTGCAGCAAGATCACATGCCATGGGATGTGAGCGGGCTTAGAATCACAGAATTTTCAAGAAAGAGTTGCCCTAGGGACTCTTGGTTCAGTGTTTCCCGCAACGATTAAAATCCATGCCAACCTTTCAAGAAAGAAGAAGTTCGTGTCCTTTTTGTATTTTGTATCATGAAAATAATCTCTCATTTTTACATTTTCTCTTTCTAATTTTTAAAAATTTGTAAATAAGTTTTTAAACTTAAACCTTACATTTGTAATGTTAAAAGTGCTTTCTAAAGATTCTGATTTTATATTCTACCCTGGGGTGGGGGTGAGGATTGTCCACTGTGCCCTCGCACATAGTAAGAATCATTGCACTAAGCCAAGCATCCCTCCCCATAGCCATCTTTCTTTTTCATTCAGTTCATTTTCAAATCATTACCATGTTCCAGGGAATGTGCAAACTCATGTTATATGCCCTCCTCTGAAGAGAGAAACTCCACAGATCTAATGTATAAATCTGTGGTTCAGTGTGAATTTGACACATCCATCCATCCATCCATCCATCCATCCATCCATCCATCCATCCATTTATCTATTGAACAAATATTTATTGAGCACCCATTATGTCCCAGGCAGTGCTTTATGTTCTGCAGGTGATGATGGTGAGCAGTAGCTTACATTCTAGATGGGAGAGAGGCAATACGTAAATAGTATAAAGTCAGGTAATGATAAGTGCTATGAAGAAAATGAAGCAAGATATGGGAAGCAAAATATGGGAGTGCTTCTTTAGGTCAGGGAAGGCTTCCCTGAGGAGGTGACATTTGAGCACATAGTTGAATAGAAGAGACAATGATTAGAGACAGTCCTAGGGTGGAAATGTGTTTTAAACAGTTATCTAGTGTCTATTTCCAGAATTTGTTGAGACTCAAGGCAGAAAGTTTCCCCTGAGTCCAGAAGGAGAGACAACCAGGTTTAGCCAAGCAATAGGAAGCATTCCACAGCCCATACCAGAATCCAAGAGTCATAGCATTAATCAGTCCACAGTGTAGCAGATGAAGATTCAGAATGCCCATACCAGGATGGCCTGTATCAGGAACAGAAATCAGCAGTTGGAACTCTCAATTCCTTAGACTCTCAGGCTCTCTGCTTCTGTGATAGATAAATCACTTGCCCTGATAACCCACTCTACTCTTCCTCCATACCCTCACCCCACCCACCTAGTAGAGTGACTGAATAGTCTGGAGGAGCTCCGGATTCCACAGAGCAAAATTTGAAAACCATGGGACTAGATTCTCAAAATTCATGCCCCAGAAAGGCACCAGCCCTGGCTCTCAGGGCACAGAGGCAGCCTTTAGCTTGAGAGGCTGGGAAGAGCCAACCAGAAGGTCATTTCTGCTCTTGGGAGCAGGAAGTACAAGCGAACAGTGGGGAGAAAGGGAGAGAAACCATATAAAATCAGACAGGCTTCAGGGAATCTAGTACCAAGGTAGAACTAACTCTGAGCAATCAGGGTTGTCGACAGCAGCTTTATTTGCAACTCCCATCTTTTCCTTTTGGTGGCCTCCTCTGTTTCCAGCACCCCTGATTTAGCTTCCATCCAGATGCTGAGTTTGTTCTCAATTAACTGTCCACAAATCTCCTCAGAAAGGGTAACTTGCAAAATCTCTAAGCATTAGGTTGTTAACGGAGTATTCTGGAGCCCAAGAGTTTTGAGGTGGTGCTTTAAGGGCCACTGTGGGAGATGAGTGGGGCTGGCTGAGCAAGTGAACTTTGGAGTCTCCAGTCCTGCTAAAGATAACAATTATATTTGTCTGCTATACATCTTGGCTTCTATAAAAAAGTACAACTTCTTAGAAAAAGAAACACAAAACCAAAACTATCACATCGGGTGTTACTCCTTCTAGTAAGCAGTAGAGTCTAACAGCTAAGAGCTAGGATCCAAGATATGGCTGCCTGAATTAAACTCCAGTTCCATCACAGCAGTGGTCTTGGAAAAATTATTGAGAATTTTCTGAACTTGAGATTTCAGTAACTTTCAAATTACTGGAAATTCTTAGTTCCCTCATAAGGTTGTCATAAGGACCAAAGCAGTGTGATAGTGTATAAAGAACTTTGTATAATGCCTGCCACATAATAAGAGCATGGTAAAAATGTTAACTGTTATTAGCTACATTTATTAAAGTATCCTAGAGCCTTCTTACTGAAAGTGTCGTTCATGGGCCAGTAACACCAGCATCCCCCAGGAGCATGCTAGAAAAGCAAAATCTCCGGCCCCATTGTAGACCTACAGCATCTGAATCAGCAGCATAATAAGATCCATAGGTGACCATATGCACATTATAGTTTGAGAAGCACTGGTCTAAAAGACATTTAAGAGCAAAAACTAGATCTTTAATTTTGATATTCTGGGAGCTATTTTGGGAGCATTAGAGGTCCTTCCTGGTACTCTTCAAATTATACCGTGTACACTGTTACTTTCTTGACCAAGAAGGTTGATTTTTCAAGTGAAGTGCCCCTGGAAAACTTGCTCATCTTTCAAGGCACAGCTCAAGCATTCCCTCCTCAGCACAGCCTTTCCTGACCCACCTATCCCACCACCCGCATCCTCATGGAACTGAACACTTTTTCCTTTGTCTTCTTCTTGAGTCTGAACTCACTTCTATATCATAGTGCCAAAATACATACAGCAGAGTTGGGATGTACATACATAAACTCAGATGTGCAAAAATATTCTCTAGAATTGAATTAAACTACACCAGGAACTTCTCATCCTCCTAGCACAACTCATTGTGACAGTTGAAAAGATCAGCCTCTTTAGATAAATGATGAGTCTTGTGTGTTTTAACTTCATTCCCTTTATACAAAACATGGTATCTGGAGGCAATGGGGTTGGGAAAAATAGAGGCTTTGATCCATGCTCATTCTTCTGGATGTTCACTATTCTCTGCTATGGAGTGGCTGGTCTGGAATAATCCTTACACTTCTATGCTGATGTTTGTTGAAGTGCAGTGGATCTTTTTTGATCTTTTAAAGACTTAATTGGTTGTACCTGTTGTCGAAATCCATAGTCCTAGGTATTTGTTTCTGGTTGCAAAGACCCCAGATTACGTAACATTATCATTCCAAAGAGAAGACTCTAGGTAGCCCACTGATCCTCCCTAATTCTTCAAACTTTGGATTTTCTGCATGCCAGATGCAGGCTATGAAGAAATATAAGTGCTACATCAGGCCCATGTATTTAAAGACCTCCCTTCCCTATTGCTGTTCTACCACTTGGATGCCACATTGCTCTAGCACCAAGGTGAATGCAGGTCTTCTCCAAGGGGGATTCTCAACTTTGCAGTCTGTACCACCAGGTGAGGAACATCCCTTACAGCTCTGATGGTTTCTACCATGCCCTCTGGTAACTGTCCACATGATCCTCTCTTATTTCTTCCACAATTCCACATCTTCAATCTCAGAAGTGGTCGTCATGCCCCAGCCAGGTGGGAACTTCTTTGCATCTTAGATTGCATTCTCTTCACTCATGGCTTATAGTAAAACCTCATGCATTACTTTAAATATATAAAGGGAGCTGCTGGTATATAAAAATTCTTTTCCTCCTTAATAAAACCTCACTCGAAGGTTCTTAACCATTTTGTGAAATGGTGGTCTCCTTTAGCAGTCTGATAATGTCTATGAGTCCCTTTTCAGAATATGTATAAATAGATAAAATAAAGTACATAGGATTATAAAGGAAGCCAAATATATTGAAATATAGTTATCAAAATATAATAACTCATGATAGAATAATATCTGTGCTCCTTTATTAATGAAGTAACAATAAGATCTAGTGGCAGGTTTAGTAATCACCATAATTTGAGATAATGATGAGGGTAAATAATATTTTGAGATACCTACAACATTGTTAGCATGGTAGGAAAATGTGATTTCTATTAATGACAAAGTCACAGGTATGGTTAATATTATTGTGGCTTGTTGCCTGTACATATAATGAAAGTAAATGCTAATTTGTGGTGAGAGATTAGTGAAAATTAAGATTTACTTTGTCCTTTGTGAATTTTGTTTAACTGGGGATCTTGTTTTTTAAAAAACAAAAACAAAAACAAAAACTATCTATCGATATGATTATATGATTTTTATCCTTTATTTTGTTTATGTGGTATATCATATTGATTAATTTATGTATGTTAAACCATCCCTGTACTCCCGGGATGAGGCCCACTTGATAATGGTGTATAATCTTTTTAATGTGCTGCTGTATTCTATTTGCTAGTATTTTATTTAAGAATGGCTATCATCAACAGGAGAAATAGTAACAAGTGCTGGAGAGGTTGTGGGGGAAAAGGACCCCTTATACACTGCTGGTGGGACTGCAAATTGGTACAGCCACTATGGAAAACATTATGGAGTTTCCTCAAAAAACTAAGAATAGAATTACCATATGACCCAGCAATCCCTCTTCTGGATATTAACCCCAAAATCTTGAAAACATTTATCCGCAAAGATATGCACCCCTATGTTCATAGCAGCACTGTTAACAGTGGCTAAGACGTGGAAACAACCAAAGTGTTTTTCGATAAATGATTGGATAAAGAAGATGTGGTACATATATACAATGGAATATTACCCAGCAGTAAGAAAAGATGAAATACTGCCATTTGAAGCAATGTGGATGGATCTGGAGATTATCAAGCTAAGTGAGATAAATCAGACAGAAAAAGTTGAAAACCATATGATTTCACTCATATGTGGGATATAAAACTAAAAGTAATAAACAAACTTGACAAATGATCACAGACTCATGGACAAAGACAGTGGATTAGTGGTTAACAGAGAGAAGGGAGAAGGTATGTAGGAGTATGAGGATGTCATATATTTGATGATGGAAGGAAATTTAACTTTGGGTGGTGAACACACAATGCAATATGCATATGATGTTATTGAATTATACACTGGAAACCTATTTGATTTTATTAACCAATGTCACTCTAATAATTTTAATAAAGAAGCATTTATTGAGAAGACAAAAAAAAAGCTTATCTATAAACTAAAAAATAAAATTTTAATCTGACAGTCTGAGATAAGCAATGGCTTGTTGTTCTAGCTGGTATCCACTCTCCCTTGAAGAGTGGAAATCCACAGGTTTGGTGAACTCCAGGGCATCAAGACTATAGAAAATGAAAGCTATGTCAGTGTAGCAGTTTCAAAATGATTATAGCCATTGCACTATTCTATCGGCACTGATTTGTTTTCATATCTGTCTCCTCCACTAGACCATAAAACTCCTTGAGAGTACGACTGTGTTTTAGGAACTAGCCTGACACATGGCAGGAGATGAATAACTATGTAACAAATGAAGAACAAACAAACCAGCTTGGCTGACAAATCAGGAGGACCTAGCAGCTTCATCATTCAGTGCCTCTTCACATTCTAAATGTTGGAAACTCCCATCAGATTTGGTCACTCATCTCAACTCCAACTCACTCCAACCCTCAGCTTTTAGT
>NW_024345872.1:647816-749270 GCF_902729225.1 Pteropus medius | reverse complement strand
CAGGAGGACCAGTCACTTAAACAATAGCAATTGCCGCAAATCACTAGTACTTCCTATTCATTCAATACATGATTATGATGCTCTTACTATGTGCCAGGCTCAGAACATAATACCAGAAATGGAGCAGCATGTAAGCCAGACATAGTCTACACTCCTCCATCTTGTACCTTACAGTCAAGGGCAGTGAGTGACCTTTGAATTGTGTTCTGCAACCCCTGGCTTCATGGAGAGTCCTCAGAAGCTGATATAGAGAGACAAAACTGTCATAGGTCTAGGTCCTTTTCCGTACTTTATACAGAGCAACTGTACTTTTTTGTCTATTTTGTATATCGAGTTTCATTTTTAGAAAGTGTTTCATACCTAAGAAATATTCGAAAACCATTGCTCTAGTGGAAGACCCTGGCAATAGCAGTGGTTCTAGGCTCAATCTTCCAAAAACCACCTTGAAATAGCAGAAGAGCTTATGTGTTCAGAATTTAGTGCAAACAAAGAAAAGTTGTCATCCTCAAGACTTTAAGAGTCTTCAGGGAAGGAGATTTTAGAAGACAAAGTTCCTGTCCCCTTGGATATCTGGGCATTAGCACCTTTCTACCTAGGAGAAGGGACTAAAGGGAGATCAACTGTGTGGCCTCTGTCCCTAATTATGGGCCCCAGCCACAGGACCTACAGGAAAGAGATGTGAATTTTGCCAAAAATGGAATTTCCTGAGTGGTCATGCTACAGACACCAAGCTGCTGCCTTCTCCCTGGCACCCCACTCCCTTCTCCGCTTCTATGAGGGAAGTGGCAGACAGAATCAGGAATGTAACCTCTCCAAGGCCAAAATGTGGTTTATTTCATTGATGGCTGGAAATCAAGACCCAAAAAATTTTAATACAGAATGATGCCCTTTTTAGACTGTCTTGTTTAAAAGGGGAGTGCAAATTGCATTAGAAAAAAAAAAATATGGAGCCTGTGGAGACTGTGTTTGGAAACATATGAGACACATGGTAGGAAAATATTTCCCCCAAATGCTGCCTTCTCTAGGATTGCATTACTTTGTTTGCTTCTTAAAGGCAAATGTGGGAACAAAGAATTTGACTTTGAGTGGCTAAGCAAACGTCTTCTTGCACTGCCATCCCACTGGAAGCCTTAGAACAGGTCAAACAGTGATGGTGGCCCATCCTGAGTGGTGAAGGATGAGATAGGTGAGGACACAATAGGGTGAGGCACAATGGTTTGCACATAGTGTGAAAAGAAGCAATTACTTGCTTATTTATTCATTTATTCACCTATTTCCTGAGCATCATCTATGTGCCAGGTATTATGTGAGGTGCTGGAAATACAGAGACACAGATACAGTCTGCCTTCTTGGAGCATGAAAAGGCTTTATAAGTTTTAGTTTACTCATTCATAAGTTCAGGTTAATCTAAGTAGCTCCCTCATGGGGATGTTACAAAGACAAAAAGAGTTAACACCTAGGTATGCTCAACTGAAATATTTTTGCAGATTTTATATTAATAATAGATTTTTCTATACTTACTTACCTGCTTAAGAGTTAATAGATGTTTCAGGAAAAGATCAGGATATTAGGAAATGAGGCAGGAGAATTTCAGGGATTGTTACGATGGATATGGATTCTATCCATAGGAATTTGCCTCTAGACTTCAATTTGTTCATTTGGTCAGTCTGTGGCCAAAGATTTGGGGTAGGGGCTGAATTTCACAACTCTAACTGCTCTCTGCACTGATGAAATTCCAGCCCAATTAGTTGTTTGTTTCCTGACTGACTTTGATCCTCAAGGGCATCATGTCTATACAAAATCTCAGGTCTTGTCTTTATCCAGAAACTGCAATATTAGTAGTATTTCTCCAAAGAATAGAAATCCTTGGACCCTAAGGCCCATGGGTCCCAATGAATGTCCTTGCTTTGGGGTCCTTATTTTCTTGAGTTTAAATTGGGACAAACCCTAAAGGTAGGCTTAGGTGAGCCCATGCCTTTGATAGCTATTTCTATGCTAGAGAAGGGGAAAATTAGGTTACATGCTGTGCTTAATTTCAAGGCTGGCAGAGATCTTTATAAATATACAGAGGCATCTTTTTAGTAACAAAAAAAAACAGAACTGCAATAAACTATCACTATTTTGAATGTGTTTGACTTTTATGTTTGAAGATGACTGAAACTGTTGTGGAATTCATACATTAGCACATTAAATAGTGTATGGAATTATGACTCTTCTGGAGTCATAGCCTTTGGCATAATTTCATAACCTATTTAAAATACCCACTGTGGGCTAAGCCTATGGGTTTGATGAGAAGCCCAACCTAAGCACTATAGCATGATGAGGCGGGCACAGACTATGGAGTCAGAGTGGTTGGGTTTTAAATGCCAGCTTGGCTACTAGTCAACTGTGTGACCTTTGAAAAATCATGAAACTCTTTGACCCTCCATTTCTTCACCTCTAGAATGGGGTAATTATAATGTCTCCTAATAGTATTGCTGTAAAGCATAAGTGAAGAAGCACATAAGTATGGTAGATTGTAGCAATGTTTACATATATTTCATGCTCCTTCATGCAGTATCTGTCTCTGTGGAATAATTACACATCTCTGCCCTGCTGAACTCTGGCATGGCCATGTGACTTGTTTTGACCAAGCAAAAATGAGCAAAATGGTATGCGTCATATACAGGCAGAGACTTTACAAGCCAGTGTATGTTTTGCCATATTTCCTTTTCCCTCTGCTATGTCAACTACAGTGTTCTAGATAGAGGCTGATCTATTAGCCTGGGTCCTGGAAAGAAAATAATACAGAACACAGGCTCAAACAAGCCATGAATGAGAAATAATCCTCTGTGGTTCAACACTGAGATTTTGGAATTATTTGTTACTGTAACATAACCTCACCTATTCTGACTGTTAAAAGATGTACTAAATGAATATTAACTCTTATTATTAAGAAGGATCTCTCACTCTCATTTTACTATAATCATAACGCATTGTGATAGGGAAATATTTGGTAATTCAATTCGCTGCTTTATCTCAAAAAATGGTGTTTAAGTCTGTTATCAGTGAAGCATCCTTTTCAAATAAAGCTCTACATAGGACCTCAATATATAAAACAGATAAAAGTAGTAATTTGTAATATTAATTTATTTGATGACCCAAACACACATTAACTTGTTATAAAAAAAAAAGTTAATGAGCAACTTTTTAAAATAAACACAAGCATTTGAAATCAGGAATTATAGTGCAGTTGTATAAATTAACTTCTATAATTTGTTTTGGTTGTACAATTGGAAGGACATTCTGACCCACAAGGTAAGTACTTTCAAGTGGTAATAATTTTTATTACCTCATCCAATAGCATACGATAGAATTATGGTATATTTGGTGAAAACTGAATGATGAATGAAGATTATTTTGAGTTCTGCACACACAAAAAAATGAATACAAAGAATGGAGAGAAAATGGCAGAGTGAGAGACATCCCCAGATGTCTTCCCTTAAAACAACAATAAGATGAATATCTAAAATTCAACATAAAACATCCAAACCACACACCACACGTATGAGCATGGGATCGGTGCATAAGAGCTACCACAGGTCAGAACCCTGGGTATTGGGCAGTGGACTGGAAGAAATAAAGAAGCTGCCTCTCACAGCCGGAGCTCCCTGCAAGAGGAGGAGGAGGGGTAAAGGTGTGGCAGTTTTCCTAAATAGCCTTACCTGAGAGAGCTATGAGCTCCACACAGCAGGCGGCAGTGCCCAGGCATCAGGGCAGAAAGCAGAGAAGTGGGAATGGCAGAGAAGCAAGAATGGTAGAGAAAAAAAGCAGTTGATTATAACCAGCCATGATTGCAAAACCTGAGGCTGAGATGCAGCCCCCATCTCCCAAAACAATGAGCAATCCCCCCGTATCCTCTGAGACCAAACACTGCAGAGCCGCAAGAGAATCTGACCAAACACTATTGAAACTGTCGCTAACACTGACAGGGACTAAGACTGAGGCTAACAAGTGTCATTGAATATCTATAAGAAATAAAAAGCATTATTAAGACTATAAAGCAGGGATCCAAAGTATTAGATGCCACCTACTGGAAACAAAACGAAAAATGTCTTCTTTGCAACAGGCTAAAGAAAGATCTTTATATGATAAATCTTTTTTTCTGGAAAAAAAGCAAAATATGCTTCCATTAATGCCCAGGTGGAAAAATAATCCATTAATCACCATGGATAACCAAGGTGACAAGGCAGCTCAGAAAGAATGAGAAAACTCTCCAGAAAATAAGCTTACAGATATAAAAATATGCGACTTAAATGAGAGAGATTTCAGGATGGTGCTTCTGAAAAAACTCAATGAGATCCAAAACAATTCATATCAACAATTCCAGAGGTTGGGGGAAAAAAAAGAAAACTAGATGAGTAGAATAAGTTCTTTAGCAAGGAGATTGAAACCCTCAAAAAGAAGCACATAGAACTTCTAAAGATGAAGAACACACTGAAAGAGATGAAAAATGAAATAGAAAGCTTGGGAAATAGAGTCGACCAAATGGAGGAAAGGATCAGTGATATTGAAGATAGAAATAAGTCAGAAAGAAGAAGAGAGAAACAGAAGAATGAAAAATAATGAAAGAGAAATACAAGAACTAGCTGATAGCATCAGGAGAGGAAACATAAGAATAACGGGCATTCTCAAAGGGGAAGAAAAGGAGCAGGGATTAAAAAAGCATTTTCAGACAAAGAGTTGATGATAATCTCCCAAATCTAAGGAATGAACTTGAGCTTGGAATTCAAGAAGTTAACGGAGCACCCAATTATCTCAACCCAAAGAGGCCTTTGCCAAGACACATTGTATTAAAATTATCAAAAATCAAAAACAAAGAATTCTCAGGGCAGCCAGGAAACGAAGACGGTAACCTATAAAGGAAAACCCATTAGATAATGGTCGATTTCTCAGCCCAAATCTTACAAGCCAGAAAGGAGTGGAATCAAATATTCGAACTATTAAATAAAAGGAACTACCAGTCAAAAATAAGGTATCTAGCAAAGAGCACCTTTAGATATGAAGGAGAAATAAATACCTTTCCAGACATACAAAAATTGAGGGAATTTTCCACTACAAGACCTGCATTACAAGAAATAGTGAAAGGAGTCAGCTCGCCTAAAACAAAATGACCAAAAAAAAAGCCCACATAACTAGGAGTAAGGTGAATAGCAAGCAGATAAAAGCAGAGGAGTGCAATCCTTACTAAGAACAGGGCATTATAAGCTTAAACAATAAGAAGAAATTTGCTATAGCAAGATAGTAATGAACGTTAAACACACAAAGGGACAAACTGAGACAACGATGACTGAAATGGGAAGGATTCAAAGATCCAAATTCGCAAAGGGAAATGCAGATAAGTCACACACAGAAGAAAATGGACGACTGTATATATATTTATATAACTATCCTTTACATATTTGTAATGGTAACCACATACCAGAGATTCAGAACTGAAGTATATAACAAAAGTAAGAAGGACTAGAGGGAAAACCCACAAAAGCCAAACAAAATTAAAAAAAAAAAAAAGGCACACAAGGACAAGGAAGCAATGGGAACATTGAGCTACCAGAAAACAAAAGATAAAATGGGTAGAAGACCTCATATTTCAATGATCACCCTAAATGTAAATGGACGGAACTCACCAATAAAATGACACAGATTGCAGATTGCATCAAAAAACAAAGCCCAACCATATTCTGCCTCCAGGAGACACATCTCAGTTCCAAAGACAAATATAGACTCAAAGTGAAAGTGGGAAAATGCTATTTCAAGCTAATGGCATTCAGAGATAAGTGAGACTAGCATTACTAGTATCAGATAAAATAGATTTCAAAATGAAAAAGGTAAAGTAAGATACTGAGAGTCACTTCATAATGATAAAGGGAATTATGCACCAAGAAGACATAACACTTATTAATATCTATACTCCTAATCAGAAAGCCCCAAAATATATAAAGCAATTGCTAACAGAACTGAAGGGAGACAAAGACCAAAACACTATCGTAGTAGTGGACCAAAATACACCACTGTCGGATATGGCAGATCATCCAAACAGAAAATTAATAAGGAAATTACATCCTTAAATGACACATTAGAATAATTGGACATAATTGACATATACAGAGCCATTCATCCAAAAACAGCTGCTTACAGATCCTTCTCTAGTGCACATGGAACATTCTCAAGGATAGAACACATACTGGGATACAGAGATAGCCTCTACAAATATGAGAGGATTAAAATCATACCGATCATATTCTCTGATCATAGTGCTTTGAAGCTACAGACCGACTGCAAAAAGAAAAAAGCAGGAAGAACCACAGATACATGGAGATTAAACAACTGCTACTGAAGAATAACTGGGTCAAAGAAGTAATAAAAAGAGAGATCAAGAGATGCATAGAAACAAATGTTAATGACAGTCCAGCATATCAAAACTTTTGGGACATGGCGAAAGTGGTCATAAGAGGAAAGTTCATATCACTGCAGGCCTATCTCAAAAAACAAGAACGAGGGAGAAAAAAATGACGTAGATGATAGAGGCTCTTTTCATCCGTCTGGCAACCAAATTAAAGTTGTGATGGAAACAAGGAATAATTGCCTGAGACGAACAAGCCATACAACTAGGGAGAAATCCAAGAAAGCAACCTGCAATGGCAGAAGGTAGAACGGGGCAAGGATGCATGGCTGCCCGATCTCGAGCAGCTGAGTGAGACTGAGGCTGAGGCAGAGGCAGAGGCAGAGGCAGCAGCAGAGGCAGTGGCCCGGCAGACACCTCTTAAAGGGGCCAAGTCTGCAAGCGGATTTTCACAGTGACAGACCTGCTCGTTCTGAGCACTGGTGCCAATTCGACTGCACACAGGGGTGTGGAGAGCAGGTTGCAAGTTGACAAGGTCCTTGAAATCTGTGAAGTCAACCAAGGGTTGCCTCACCTCTACAAACCCTCCTAAGAATGGGGAAGTACGAGGAGAACAGTGCGGTGTTACTCCTAGGCAGGGAGTATACTTATAGCCTCGAGCAGACAAAAATGCAAAAGATTATAGCAGGGTGTGTAGGTTGGGTGGGGATAATCTTATTTCAGTTAGCAATTATATAAAAGCAGCTTGCAAAAATAAAACTGGGCCACTACTCCATCATCAGTGGATAGTAGACCTCCTCATCCCAGCTTTCTTTTCTCAATCTCCTACCATTCCCACTCAGGTTTATTTTCCAGAGCTGCGCTGGATGTGGCAGGATTTACCACTTGCTGGATGCAGCAAGGTGGCACCAGGAACTTACAGGGAGACATTGTCTGAGTGAGGGCTGAGGTGAGACTTGCTCGGTACAGAAGTTCCGGCGGCATCCATTGTTTTCTGTAGAGCCCACCCATCTTCCAGTGTTTGGACACAGCGCTGCCATAGCCGTGATGTCATCAAACTGGATAACAGAGGTCACTCCACCCAGAGGATTCCCTGAAACCCAGCCTCCCCCAACTCGCGGCCCCAACCAAGCCACATCCAGGTAAATCCTCAGTGAGTCAGGTGCTCTTTACTGAGACTCACACTGGTGGAGGCAGCTGACCTCGGTTTCTGGTGTGGCCGTTTGAGGCAACTATAAGTACAGCATCTGTGGATTGCTTGCTGAATCTTAACAGGTGGCTCCAGAGGGGTATAGGCTTGGGCTATGTTTGTCCTGCAGCTGAACCCCTCTTGGGACTGTGCCATTGGACATTTACTTCACAAATCCACACTAATAAGACCAGGAGACTGAAGACCTTTGCTAAGTACATAGAAACAGACATGGAAAGACAAAATGGGAAGACAAAGAAGCAGAAACCATATGAAAGAAGAGAACAGAGATACAGATATAATGGAGTCAAGTAATCTAACAGATGCAGAGTTCACAACATCTAACAGGTTGTAAAGATGCTCAATGAACTTTTGGGACATGTAGATAAATTCAATGAGAACTTCAACAAAGAGATAAAAATGGAAATGGAAATTATAAAAGGGAATCAGTCTGAAATGTAGAACATATTATCTGAGATGAGAAGTATATTAAATGGAATAAACAAAGGAATAAAAAAAGTGAATAAAGAAGAGGATCAAATGCCCTATCTAGAGGACAGGAAAGCCAATCAGGACACTCAATCAAAATGGCAAGAGATAAGATGCCGAGACTATAAAAATAATTTAAGGAGCATATGGGACACTATTAAGGGTCTAAATATCCATCTGATCGGTGTAACTGAGGAAAATCAAGATGCCGAACAGCTATTTGAAGAAATAATGATGGAAAACTTCCCTAACCTGGTGAAGGAAATGGACATAAAACCCTAGGAAGCTCAGAATATTCCAAAAATTAGGGATCCAAAGAGGTCTACCCCAAGACACATCATAATTAAATTGCCAAAGGTTAAATACAAAGAAAGAATATGAAAAGCAGCAAGAGCAAAACAGATAGTTACTAATAAGGGAACACCCATAAGACTGGCAACTGATTTCTCAAAAGAAACTATGCAGGACGGAAGGACTTTACACAAAATATTCAACAGAACGAAGACCCAGGATCTACAATCAAGAATAATTTATCCAGCAAAGCTATCATTTAGAGTTGAAGGACAGATCAAGAGCTTCCCAGACAAAAATAAGCTAAAGGAATTTATCAACGCCAAGCAAGTATTACAGGAAACGTTACTGGGACTTCTTTAAGAAGAAAAAACATGTATCAAAAACAGGAATAAAAAATGATAACAACTACATTCCTATAAATAAGTACCTTTAATGGAAAAGAATTAAGTGTTCCAAACAAAAGATAGCATAGCTGAAAGGATAAGAAAACAAGACTCCTATATATGAAAAGGAAGGGGATAGAAAAAGATAGTGCTTTGATGGACATAGAAGGTATTTAAGTCAGACTTAAAAAGATAAACACTATATGATTTCACTTATATGTAGAATCTAAGGAATAAAAATAACAAATTAATCAAAAACAGACTCGCAAATATAGTGGACAATTTGGTGTCACACAGAGGAGAGAGGTTTGGGGGGCTGGTAGGATGGAGTGAAGGGCTAAAAAAGTACAAATTAGTAGCTGATGGATGGTCATGGGGATGGGGAGCATGGTATAGGGGATGCAGTTACTATTAATACTTTAGTTAGGTGGAGGGTCAGGGGAGGGAGGGAGCAATTGGGGGGATTGTCTTATGAACTATATAGATGTCTAACCGATGTACTATATACTTGAAACTAAATAAAAAATAATTTTTTAAAAAATAAATGGAGATAATGTTAGGTTATATAATGGAAATAAAGCATACTTTAGAAATTTAAAAAAAAATTATCCACAAAAGTATTTTCCAAGCATCACTTATTTACTTCCCACCTTCACTATTTTTGCTATATCCATTGACCCTCTGCCCTATTAATCACTTAATATTTTTCATCAAATAAAATCACTTTTTTAATAGTGTGATCTCATCCTAAGCAATAATATTTCTGAAATAATGGGTGATATAATAATTGTATTTATCTAACATATGTTAAATACACAAAATATGTTAAATACACAGAACCGATGGTTGCCAGAGTTGACAGAGTGGGATAGAAGAATGGGTGAAAAAAATGAAAGAGAATATTGTCAATAATATTATAACTTTGTACAGTGACAAATGGTCACTAGACAATGTGATAATCACATCATAAGATAAACATATGTTCAATCACTATGTTATACAACTGAAATTAGTATAATAATGGATGGTAACTATACTTAAATTAAAAAATGGTAATTTCAAGTCAGTCTTTTTATCAGCTTTTATTTTGCATTCGCTGTTGGTAATAAATACCACAATTACAGACATTATGAACCACAATCCAAAGCAATCTATATGACCATGTATTTTTCGTATGATTGTGTGATAATTTAAAAAAAATACTGAATTATTCTGTTACATCTTGAATTAATATCACATAGAAACAGCCTAATTGTGCTATATTTCATTCAAACTTTTCCTGAAAAAGAACCAGATTATAAAGTCGGAAAGAGATTTTATGTGTGGAATAAAGGAAGAGAGTTGTCAAGATGCCTACTAGGCTTCAGGCTACATGTCTAAAAGGAATTCACAGAGAAGATATGTGGTAGTACTAAAGGACTTAATCTAAAAAAGTAAACATGTCTAATTTTTTTATACTATCTACAATGCAAGGATGCCATCTGTTTTTTGGGGAGTTTTTAAGGACAGTGGCATCAGACACTTTTGAAATAAAGAATGACGTGGATAGAGGTAAAAAGATACAAAGTATCTCCATTATAAGTTGACTTAAATGATAATATTCACTATGCTACTAAACATTTTTTTTTCCCCTTTTCTGGCAGACTGTAACAATTGACATTCTCTAGGAGCAGCTCTATAAAGAGGGCAATGTGAACACAATCTTTGAGAAATTTTCTAAGAAAAAAATAACAAACTGTCCATGTTAATGTCCAAACTGTACAGTATTTTACTGACTTATAGCATGAGTCATCCTCAGTAGAAACTCATAAACATCAGATGTTCTTTTGTCTAACTTTACAACAGAGCAACAGCAGGAAACACCTGGAGAGCAACTTGAAAATCCAGGGTTTGTCTCATTATTTTACGGTTATCTTCTGTCTTTGCACTGTAAGACACTCTGGGTTTTACTCCATCATCTGGTAATCTGTCACATATGATACTTGATGGAGTGGCACTGCAACCTGATTTTATTGACTGTTTAAGCCTTCCCGCATCAGGCCAAGATAGAGGATTCTGGGACCAAACAAAAATATTTTGTTTTGATTCTCAGGGACCAAGATATTGGACTGAGAATCAAGAGAAAAGTTAACCTTGTCTTCTCTCACTTCATATTTCCTGGCTTGGTCATATTGTTTTAGGAGTAGACTATTTGCCCAACCACAGTGAGATAAGAGAATTTGGAAGACCATTAAGTATTTTGGTTGCTAGGTCCTCCAAGAGGGGGCATTGTCTTTCCACATGTGCCACTCTTTTTTTTAAAATTACAGTTGACATTCGATATTTTATATTAGTTTCAGGTGTACAGTGTACTGGTTAGACATTTATATAATTTATAAAGTGGTCCTCCCGGTAAGTCCTCTTCAGTATCCACCTGGCACTGTACATAGTTATTACAATATAATTTTTAATATATGTTTTTATTTTTCAATTACAGCTGGCATACCATATTATATTAGTTTCAGTTGTACAACATGGTGAATAAACATTTATTTATAAAACTTACCAATGATTACTCCATACTTAATTCTTTTATCTTTTACACCCAGTCCCCCAAAACCCCTGCCATCTGGCAACCATCAGTATCTATGACTTTGTTTCTATTTTGTTCAGTCATTTATTTTGTTCTTTAGATTCCAATATAAGTGAGATCATATGGCATTTGTCTTTGTCTGACTTATTTCACTTAGCATAATATCTTACAGGTCCATCCATGTTGCCACAAATGGTAAGATATTATTATTTTTTCATGGCCGAGTAATATTCCATGGTATAATGTACCACTTCTTTATCCTGTCTATTGATGGACACTTAGGTTCCTTCCATATTTTGTCTATTGTAAATAGTGCTGCATGAACATAGGTGTGCATACATCTTTTTGAATTAACTTAGGTTTTCTTTGGATCAACACCAAGAAGTGGAATGGCTGGGTCAATAGGTAGTTCTATTTTTAATTATCTGTTTTGTTTTGTTTTTGGCTTTATTAAAATATAATAGACAATTAGTTGCTTGTATTTATATTGTACAATTCAATGAGTTTTTCTTCAGTTATAGTTGGCATACAATCATATATTAGTTCCGATTGTACAGCATAGTCATTAGAGATCTATATAACTTACAAAGTGATCACCCCACTAAATCTAGTACCCCTCTTTCTTCTCACATATTTATTACAACATTATTAACTATTTTCCTTATGCTACACTTTATATCTCCATGGCTATTTTGTAACTATCCTTTTGTACTTTTTTTTAAAATTTATTTATTTAAATTAGTTTCAAGTATACAGTACATTGGTTAGATATCTATACAGTTCATAAAATGATTCCCCCAAATGCTCCCTCCCTCCCCTGTCCCTCCACCTAGCCATCATATTAATGCTACCTGCATACTTCTTAATCCTTTTACCCTTTTCCACTATCCCCACAAAACACCTCCCATGTAGTAGCCTTCAAAATACTCTCTGTAACTATGAGTTTATTTCTGATTTTGTTGTTGTTGATTTTGTTCTTTATTTTGCACATGTACATGAAACTGTGTGATATTTGTCTTTATCTGACCTATTTCATTCAGTGCAATACCCTCTAGGTCCATCAAGGTAATAACTATTTCCATCCCCATCCTTTTAGTCCGTGTGTGTCTTTTAATCTGAAGTGAGTCTCTTGTAGGCAACATATGTAGGGGTCTTGTTTTCTTATCCATTCGGCTACTCTATCTTTTGGTTAGAGCACTTAATTCTTTTCCATTTGAGGTATTTGTTGATAGGAATGTAGTTATTACCATTCTTTATTCATATTTTTGATACATGTTATTTTTTTTTAAAGAAGTCCTTCCAACATTTCCTGTAATACTGGCTTGGCGTTGATAAATTCCTTTAGCTTATTTTTGTCTGGGAAGCACTTTATCTGTCCTTCGACTCTAAATGAGAGCATTGCTGGATAAAGTATTCTTGTTTGTAGATTCTGGATTTTCATCACTTGCATATTTTGTGCCAAGCCCTTCTGTCCTGCATAGTTTCTTTTGAGAAATCAGCTGTCGGTATTATGGGTGCTCCCTTGTAGGTAACCAACCACTTCTCTCTTGCTGCATTAAAATTCCCTCTTTCTATTTAACCTTTGGCATTTTAATTATGTGTCTTGGTGTGGGCCTCTTTGGATTGATCTTTTTTGGGACTCTCTGAGCTTCCTGAGGTTATATGTGTATTTTCTTAACCACGTGAGGGAAGTTTTCCATCATTATTTCTTCAAATATCTCCTTAGCTTCTTGTTTTCCTTCAAGTATCTTTATGACACAGATGATTTTAAATTTAATTTTGCTCCATAGACTCCTTAAATTAGTATTATATCCTTGGCTTTTTTTTCTTGCCATTCTGATTGAACATTCTTGTCTTCCACATCCTCTATATTGGTGGTTCAATCCTCTTCTTTCTCCACTCTGTTGATTCTAATATACTCTTCATCTCAGATAATGTGTTCTTCATTTCTGACTGGTTTCCGTTTATAATTTCCATTTCCATTTTTATGGTTTTTATCCCTTTGTTAAAGTTGTCACTGAATTTATCTACATTTCCTCTAAGTTCATGGAGCATCTTTATAACCAGTGTTTTGAAATCTGCATCTGCTAGATTCCTTGACTCCATTTTTCCCGGACCTCTGTTCTGTGCTTTCATATGGTTTCTGCTTCTTTGTCTTCCAATTTTGGCTGCCTTTCTGTGTCTGTTTCTATGTACTTAGCCAAACTCCTAAGTCTCCCAATCTTATTAGTGTGGCAGAGTCCTGAGAGGGGTTCAGCTGCAGACCAAATTCAGCCCCAGGCTGTGCCCCTCGATGGCTACCTGTTAAGATTCGGCAAGCAATCAACACATGCTGTGCTTATAGTTGACTGAAGAAACCACACCAGAAACCAAGGCCAGTTGCCACCATTGTGAGTCTTGGGTGCTGCTCAGGAAGGAGCACCAACTCACTGAGGACACAATTGGATGTGGCTTTGGTGAGGCCGGGAGTTGGGGTAGGCAGAGTTTCGGGGCATCCTCTGGGCAGAGTGACCTCTGTTATCCAGTTTCACAAAGTCTCAGCTATGGTGACACTGAGTCTGCACACTGGGGGTGGGACGGTTCACAACAGAGGGACAAAGGATACCGTCCTCACTTCTGCCTGGGAGAGAGCCTCCGGCCCTCACTCCTACAACTCAGTGTCCTCCAGTAAGTCCCAGGTGCCCCCTATTCAGCCAACCCAGCACTGGTGCTCTGAGTTAGTAGTTCCAACACCACAAAAGTTCGTCACAGACATGGTCCCTTTAAGAGATGTCTGCAACTCCCAGCTGCCACAGCCATAGCCTCTCTCCCACTCAGCTGCTCGGGACTGGGTAGCCTCATGTCCTCGCCCCTTGCTACCTTCTACTGTTGCAGGTTGATTAATTTTTTCTCTCCATAGTTGTACTGCGTCTGTTCATCTAGATACTAGCTGACTTTATTTGCTGTTTGCTCCATGTTTTCATTACAACTTTGATGTGGTCGCAAGAGGGATGAACAAAGCCTCTATCATCTGTGCCATTTCCCCTCTTCTTTGCTCTATTTTTAATTTTTTGAGGAAACTCTAAGATATTTTCCATAGTAGCTGTACCAATTTGCAATCCCACCAATAGTGTGCAAAGTTTCCCTTTTCTCCACATCCTCTCCCATGCTTGTTGTTTTTTGATTTATTGATGATAGCCAATCTGACAGGTGTGAGGTGATTTCTCAATTTGATTTTCATTTGCATTTCTTTGATAATTAGTGACCTTGGGCATCTTTTCATATGACTATTGGCCATCTGTGTGTCCTTTTTGGAGAGATGTCTATTCTGATCCTCTGCTAGTTTTTAAATTGGATAGTTTGTGTTTTTTTTGTTTTTGAGTTGTATGAGCTATTTATAAATTTTAGACATTAACACTTTATCAGGTGTATCATAGACAAATATCTTACCCAATCAATAGGTTGTCTTAGTTTGGTTGATTGTTTCTTTCACTGTGCAAAAACTTTAGTTTAATGTAGTCACATTTGTATATTTTTTCTTTTATTTTCCTTGCCTGAGGAGATATATCAAAAAAAATTGCTAATAGTAATATCAGAGGGTTTACTTACTATGTTTTGTTCTAAAAGTTCTCTAGTTCGGGTCTTACATTTAAATCTTTAATCCGTTTTGAATTTATTGTTGTATATGGTATAAGAAAGTGGCCCAGTTTTTTTTTTCCATGTATCTGTCTAGTTTCCCAGCACCATTTGTTGAAGAAACTGTTTTTACCCCATTATATAGACTTGCCTTCATTGTCATAGAATAAATAACTATATAGGCGTGGGTTTATTTCTGGATTTCTGAGCTCTCTCTTATGTTCTGTTGATTTTTGTTTGTTTGTTTGTTTGTTTGTTTGTTTGTTTTTGGTGTGCCAATACCATGCTGTTTTGATTACTATAGCCTTGTAATATAGTTTGATATTGGATAGTGTGATACCTCCAAATTTGTTTTTCTTTCTGGTTTGCTTTGGCTATTATAGTTCCATATAAATTTTGCATGATTTGTTCTAGTTCTGTGATAATGGTATTGGTATTTCAATGAGAATAGCACTGAATTTATAGATTGCTTTGGGTGGTATGGACATTTTAAACATGATGATTCTTCTCATCCATGAATATGGTATGTGCTTTTATTTATTTGTATCTTCTGCAATTTCTTTCTTCGATGTCTTATAATTCTCCAAGTACAGGTCTTTTACCCACTTGATTAAATTTATCCCTAGGTATTTTTTTATTGAATTGTAAATGGGGTTGTTTTCTTCATTTCTCTTCCTGTTAGTTCACTCTTTGTATATAAAAATATGACTAATTTCTGATATTAATTTTGTATCCTGCTACTTTACTGAATTTATTTATTAGTTCTAATAGGGTTTTTTTTTTTGGTAGAATCTTTAGAGTTCTCTCTATATAGTATAATGTCATCTGCAAATAATGAGTTCTACTTCTTTTCCAATTTTGATAACTTTTATTAATTTTTCTTGTCTGCTGTAGCAAGGATTACTTTTATCTGTTGAATAAAAGTGGTGAAAGTGGACATCTTTATCTCATTCTTGATCTTAAGGAAAACAATTTTAGCTTTTCACTGTTAAGAACAACGATAACTGTGGGTTTATCATATATGACCTTTATCACACTGAAGTCTGTTAGCTCTCTTCCACTCTGCTGAGAATTTTTATCATAGAAGGATGCTGGATTTTGTTAAACACTTAATCTGCATCTATTGATATGATTATATATTTTTTATCCTTAATTTTGTTTACACGGCGTACTACATTAATTGATTTGCAGATATTGACACAACCTTGCATCTCAAGAAAAAAATTTTACTTGATCATGATGAATGATCTTTGTTTTCTTTTTTTCTTAATTTATTTTTTTATGGTGACATTAGTTAACAAAATCCAATAAGTTTCAGGTACACAATTTAACAGTAAAGCATATGTACATTTCATAGTGTGTTCACCTCCCATAGTTAGATTTCTTTCTGTTAGAACCTATTTGACCGCTTTTACTCTATCTACCTCCCTTCTTTTCTCACCACCACTACCCTAAGTAATGACTAGTCTGTTGTACATGTCCATGAGTTTCTGTTTGTTTGTCCTGTTCATTTGTTGCTCTTAGGTTTAAATCCCACATATAAGTGATATCATGTGATTTTTAAATTTTTCGGTCTGGGTTATTTCGCTTAGCATGATTATCTCAAAATCCATCCATGTTATTGCAAATGGCGGTATTTCATCTCTTCTTATGGCTGAGTAATATTTCATTGTATATATGTACCACAGCTTCTTAATCCAAACATATACAGTAGGGCACATCAGTTGCTAACATGTCCTGGCCACTGTGAACAATGCTGCTATGAACATTGTTCTGCAAATATCTTTATAGATATGAGTTTTCAAGTCTTTGGGATAAATACCCAGTAGAGGGATTGTTAGATCACATGGTAGATCAATTCTTAGTTTTTTGAGGAACCACCATACTGTTTTCCATAGTAGATGTACCAATTTGCAGTCCCACCAGCAGTGTGTGAGAATTCCTTTTTCTCCGCATTCTCTCCAGCATTTGTTATTACTTGCCCTGTTGATAACAGCTATTCTAACAGGTGTGAGATGGTATTCATTGTGATTTAGATTTGCATTTCCCTAATAGCTAGTGATGTTGAGCATCTTTTTAAGGGTCTGTTGGCCATTTGTATGTCCTCTATGGAGAAGTGTCTGTTCACGTCCTCTACCTATTTTTTTGATTGGATTGTCTTTTATTGTTATTCAGTTGTATGAATTCTTTGTATATTTTGGATATTAGACCCTTATTGAAGGTGTTGCTTGCAAATATATTTTCTCATTCTGATGGTTGTCTCTTTACCTTGTCGACAGTTTCTTTTGATGTGTGGAAGCTTTTTTACTTCAATGTAGTCCCATTCATTTATTTTAGCTTTAATTTCCCTTGCTTTTGAGGTCAAATCCATAAAGTCCTCTTTAAGTCCAAGGTCCTTGAGTTTAGTTCCCATGTTTTCTTCTATGCAAGTTATTGTTCCAGGTCTTATATTCAAGTCTTTAATTCAATTTGAGTTAATTTTGTTGTGTGGTGATAAACAACAGTCTAGTTTCATTCTTTCACAAGTGGCTTTCCAGTTTCCAAGTACCATTTATTGGAGAGGATTTCATTTTTCCACTGTATGTTTTTGACTCTCTTGTCACAAATTATTTGCCTATATAAATATGGGTTTACTTCTGGACTCTCGATTCTGTTCCACTAGTCCGTGTATCTGTTTTTCTGCTAATACCATGTTGTTTTGATTATTGTCACTTTATAGTATAACTTGAAGTCAGGCAAAGTGCTACCTCCAGCCTCGTTCTTTTTTCTCAGGGTGGCTTTGGTGATGCGGGTTTTTTTGTACTTCCATACAAATCTGAAGATGTTTTGTTCTATTTCTTAAAAAATGCCAGTGGGATTTTGATGGGGATTACATTAAATATGTATAATGCTTTAGGTAATAAGGTCATTTTAACTATTTTCATTCTTCCAATCCAACAACATGGAATATCTTTCCATTTCTTTCTATCTTCTTCAATTTCTTTTCATAGAGTCTTGTAGTTTTCATTACATAGGTCCTTCACATGTTTTGTTAGATTTATTCCTAGGTATTTTATTCTTTTTGTTGCAATTGCAAAAGAAATTATTGTTTCCACTTCTTTTTCTGGCACTTCAGTATTAGAGTATAGGAACGCTACGGATTTTTGAACGTTGATTTTGTATCCAGAAACTTTACTGTATATGCCTATTGTTTCTAGTAATGTTCTTGTGGAGTCTAGTGTTTTTTATATAGAGAATCATGTCATCTGCAAATAGTGACATTCTGACTTCATTTCGTATTGGGTGCCTTTATATCTTTCTCTTGCCTGATTGCCTCTCTAGGACCTTCAAGGTTATATTGAAATAACAGTGGCGATAGTAGACAGCCTTGCCTTGTTCCTGATCTTATAGGGAAGCATTTTAGTTTTTCACCATTCAGTATAAGGTTGGCTGATGGTTTGTCATATATGGCCTTTATTATCTTAAAGTACTTTTCTTCTATACAGATTATTTTAAGTGTTTTGACCATAAATGGATGCTATACTTGTAAAGACTTTTTCTGCATCTATTGATATGATCATATGATTCTTCATTTTAAATTTGTTTATGTATCACATTAATCGATTTTCGTATGTTGAACTATTCCTGTGTCTCTGGGATGAAGCCTACTTGATGGTGGTAGATAATCTTTTTAATATGTTGCTGTATTCGGTTCACTAGCATCTTATTTAAGATTTTTGCATCTGTGTTCATGAGAGATATCAGTCTGTAGTTTTCCATTTTTGTGTTACCTTTACTAGGTTTTGGTATCAGGGTGATATTGGCCTCATAAAATGAGTTGGGACGTATTGCCTCCTCTTTGATTTTTTGGAAGAGTTTGAGGAGAATAGGTATTAAATCTTCTTTGAATGTTTGGTAAAATTCACTGGTGAAGCCATCTGGTCTTGGATTTTTACTTTTTGGTAGATTTTTGATGATTGTTTCAATTTCCATACTGCTGATCGGTCTATTTAGATTTTCCAGTTCTTCTTAATTCAGTCAAGGAAGGTTGTATTTTTCTAAGTATAGGTCCATTTCTTCTAGGTTATTAAATTTGATTTTATATACTTTTTCATAGTGTTCTTCTACGATCCTTTGTATTTCTGTGGTATCTGTCATAATTTCCCCTTTTTAATCCCTGATTTTGTTTATTCGTGTCCTTTGTCTTTTTCCTTTAGTGAGGCTAGCCAGGGATTTGTCAATTTTATTAACCTTCTCAAAGAACCAGCTTTTTGATGCATTTATTTTTTCTATCATTTTTTGTTTCAAATTGCATTTATTTCTGCTCTAATTTTGATTATTTTTTTTCCATCTGCTGACTTTAGGCTTCATTTGTTCTTCCTTTTCCAGTTTCTTAAGATGAAGGGTTAAGTTATTTATTTGGGCTTGTTCTTGTTTTTGGAGATAAGCCTGTAATGATATGAACTTTCCTCTTATGACTACTTTTGCCATGTCACAAAAATTTTGATATGTTGTACTATCATTATCATTTGTTTCTATGTATCTCTTGATCTCTCTTTTTATTTCTTCTCTGACCTAGTTATTCTTCAGTAGCATGTTGTTTAATCTCCATGTATTTATGGTTCTTCCTGATTTCTTTTTGCAGTTGATCTCTAGTTTGAAAGCAATATGATCAGAGAATATGATTGGTATAATTTCAACCCTCTTATATTTGTTGAAGCTATCTCTGTGTCCCAGTATATGTTCCATGTGCACTAGAGAAGAATGTATAAGAAGCTGTTTTGAGATGGAAGGCTCTTTAAATGTAAATTATGTCCAGTTGGACTAAAGTGTCATTGAAGGATGTTATTTTCTTATTGATTTTTCTGTTTGGATGATCTGTCCATATCCGAAAATAGGGTATTTAGGTCCCCTACTACGATGCTGTTTCTGTCTATTTCTCTCTTTTGTTCTGTTAGTAATTGCTTTACATATTTCAGGGCTCCCTGATTGGGAGCATAGATATAAATAAGTGTTATTTTTTCCTGGTGCATGGTTCCCTTTATCATTATGAAGTGTCCCTCAATATCTTTCTTTATCTTTTTTTATTTTGAAGTCTATTTCATCTGATATTAGTACTGCTACTCCCGCTTTTCTCCAAATGCCATTTGCTTGAAATATCATATTCCACCCTTTCACTTTGAATGTATATTTGCCTTTGGAACTGAGATGTGTTTCCTGAGGCAGAATATGGTTGGGTTTTGTTTTTTGATCCATTCTGCTACTCTGTGCCTTTTTATTGGTGAGTTCAGTCCATTTATAGTTAAGGTAATTATTGAAATATGAGGTCTTCTTATAGTCATTTAATCTTTTGCTTTCTGGTAGCTCGGCGTTTCCATTGCTTCCTGGTCTTTGTGCTTCTGTTTTCTCTATTTTGGTTGGCTTTTTTGGGTTTCGCCTCTGGTTCTTCTTGTTTCATGTTATATATTTCAGTTCTGAGTCTTTGGTGTGTGGTTACCATTACAAATATGTAAAGGATAGTTCTATATACATATACAGTTGTCTATTTTCTTCTGCACATGCCTTATTTCCAATCCCCTTTGCGAATTTGGATCTTGAATCCTCCCCTTTTCAGTCATCGTTGTCTCAATTTTTTCCCTATGTATGCTGAATGTCCATTACTATCTTGTTATAACAATTCACTTCTTATTATTTAAGCTATAATGACCTGCTGTTAATAAGGGTTGCACTCATCTGCTTCTATTTGCCTAATAGTCACCTTACTCCTAATTGTGTAATTTTATTTTTCATTTTGTTTTAGGAGAACCGACCCTTTTCAGTATTTTCTGTAGTGCAGGCCTCATAGTGGAGAATTCCCTCATTTTTTGTATGTCTGGAAAGGTCTTAATTTCTCCTTCATATTTAAAGGAGAACTTATCTGGATACATTATTCTTGGCTGGTAGTTTCTTTCATTTAATAGTTTAAAATTTGTATCCATTCCTTTCTGGTTTGTAAGGTTTGCACTGAGAAGTCCAAGTTACCATTTTCTTCTCCCTGGCTACCCTGAGAATTCTATCTTTGTTGTTGATTTTTGATAACTTTAATACAATGTTTCTTGGTGAAGGCCTTTTTAAGTTGAGATAATTTGGTGTTCTGTTGAATTCTTGAATTCCAAGCTCCAGCTCATTCCTTACATTTGGGAAATTCTTGTCCGCTATTTGTCTGAAAATGCTTTCTAATCCCTGCTCCTTTTCCTCATCTTCGTTAATGTCCATTATTCCTATGTTTTCTCTCCTGATGATATCATCTAGTTCTTGTATTTCTCTTTCATTATTTTTCATTCTTTGGTTTCTCTCTTCTTCCTTATGATTTATTTCTAGATTTCTGTCTTTGATATCACTGATCCTTTCCTCCATTTGGTCAACTCTATTTCCCAGGCTTGCTATTTCATTTTTCAATTCTTGCAGTGTGTTCTTCATCTCCAGATCTATTCTGTTCTTCTTGAGGGTTTCAATCCCTTGTTCTGCTCATCTAGTTGTTTTTTTTTTTTTAATTCCTGAAATTGTTGATATGATTTCTTTTGGATCTCATTGAATTTTTTTAGAAGTACCATCCTGAAGTTTGTGTCATTTAAATCGTGTATTTCTATGTCTGTAAGCTTATTTTCTGGAGATTTTTCTCTTTCTTTCTGAGATGTCTTGTCACCTTGGTTTTTCATGGTGTTTAGTGGACTATTTCTCCACCTGGGCATTATATTCTGTTGTTTTTCCAGAAAGAAGATTTATTAAATAAAGGTCTCTCTTTAGCCTGCTGCAAACAAGGCACTCTTCTTTTGGTTTCCAGTAGATGACATCTAAGCCTCTTGGATCCCTAGCAGTTTTGGTAGTGTTTGCTCAGATTCCCCTGGGGCTCCGTGGTGATCAGTCTCAGAGGATGTGGGGGGAGGAGCCCTCTGAGTTGGGGGTTGGTTTTTCAACCAGGGCTGGAAAAAATCAGCTGTTGTTTCTCTGCAGTCCCACCCCTCTTCTCCACTCTCTGCCCTGATGACTGGGACCTCTGGTCGGCTGTGTGCAAGCCCGGCAATTCCAGGCAAGGTTGTTCAGGAAAGTTGCTGCACCTCCACCCCTACCCCTCCTCCTACAGGGAGCTCTGATGGCTGCAAGGGACAGCTTCTTTATTACTCCCAGTCTACCAACCAACACCCAGAGTTCTGACCTTTGGTAGCACTTATGTGCGGATCCCATGCTCAGATGTGTTGGTGTGCAGTTTGGGTTTTTTTCTGCTGTTGTTGAGTTTTAGATGTTCAGCTTATTGTTGTTTTAAGGGGAGAGATCTAAGGATGTCTTTCACTCTACCATGTTTCTGCCAAATCCTTGTGTATGCTAATGTTTTGTTGAGGATTTTTGCATCAATGTTCCAAAGAGATATCAGCTTATAGTTTTCTTTGATTGCAAAGTCTTTGGTTTTGGAATCAAGGTAATGGTAGCCTCATAAAAGGAATTAGGGAGCATTTCCTCTTAAATGTTTTGGAATAGTTTGAAAAAAAATAGGTGTTAAATCTTCTTTGAATGTTTGGTATAATTTGCCTATGAAGCCATCTGGTCCAGGACTTTTGTTTTTTGGGAGGTTTTGATTACTGATTCTATTTCATTGGTGGTAATTGGTCGGTTCAAATTTTCTGCTTCTTCTTGACTCAGTTTTGGGAGATTGTATGTTTCTAGAAATGTGTCCATTTCTTCTAGATTATCCAATTTGTTGGCATATAATTGCTCATAGTATTTTCTTATGATTCTTCATATTACTGTGGAGTCTGTAGTTATTTCTCCTCTTTTATTTCTGATTTTATTTATTTCAGTCCTCTCTGTATTTTCTTGATGAGTCTGGTTAGGGTCTGTCAGTTTTGTTTATCTTTTCAAAAAACAGCTCTTGGTTTCTTTGCTCTTTGGTATTGTTTTTATAGACTCTATTTAGTTTATTTCTGCTCTCATCTTTGTTATTTCCTTCCTTCTATTCACTATGGGCTTTGTTTTCTGTTCTTTTTCCAGTTCTTTAAGTGTAGGGTTAGATCGTTTATTTCAGCTATTTCTTGTTCCTTCAGGCAGTCCTGTATTGCTATGAATTTCCCTCTTAGGACTGCTTTTGCTGTGTCCCATAGATTTTGAGTCGTTGTGTTTCCATTTTCATTTTTCTCTTGGTATCTTTTTGTTTCTTTCTTAATCTCATTAATAAACCATTCATTGTTTAGTAGCATGTTATATAGCTTCCATATGTTTGTGGATTTTACAGTTTTTTTTTCTTGTAGTTGGATTCTATTTTCATACCTTTATGATCAGAGATGATGGTCGATATTATTTCAATCTTCTTAAATTTATTGAGTTGTTTTTTTGTCCTAACATGTGATCTATCCTGGAAGAAGTTCCATGTGCACTTGAGAAGAATATATATTTTGCTGCTTTGGGGTAAAATACTCTGAAAATATCAGTTAAATTCATCTGCTTTAGTGTGTCTTTTAGGCCCATTGTTTCTTTGTTGATTCTTTGCCTGGAAGATCTGTCCATTGCTATCAATGGGATGTTAAACTTTCCTACTATATGTATATTACTGTTGATCTCTCTTTTTATGCCAGTCAATAATTGCTTTATATATGTAGGTGCTCCTACATTGGGTGCATATATGTTTACTAGGGTTATATCCTCTTGATGTATCAATCCCTTGATCATTATGTAATGCCCTTTTTGGCTATTATAGCCTTTGTTTTAAAGTCTGTTTTATCTGATATAAGGCTCACTACCCTGGATTTTTTTTCATTTCCATTTGTGTGAGATATCTTTTTCCATCCCTTTACTTCCAGTTTGTGAGTGTCATTTAATCTGAAGTAGGCCTTTTGCAGATAGTATATTCATGGGTCTTGTTTTCTTATCCATTCAGCTACCCGATGTCTTTTGCTAGGAGCATTTATTCTGTTTACATTTAAAGTGATTACAGATAGGTATATAATTACTTCTAATGTATTATTCCTGTTTGCTATTTCTATTTTCTTTTTTACCCCTTCTCCTTTTACGGATGTCTTTTTAACATTTTTTAGAACACTGGCTTTTGGGTGATGAATTCTGTAAGCTTTTCCCTATCTGGGAAGCTCTTTATATCACCTTCCATTCTAATTGAAAGCTTGCTAGGTCTAGTATTCATGTTTTTAGATTCTTGTTTTTCACAACTTTGGATATTTCTTGCCAGTCCCTTCTGACCTGCAAAGTTTCCATTGAAAAATCAGCAGACATTCTTATGGGAGTCCCCTTGTAAGTAACTAGCTGCCTTTCTCTTGCTTCTTTTAAGATTCTCTCTTTGTCTTTGACCTTTTGCATTTTAATTATAATGTGTATTGGTGTGGGTCTATTTGAATTTCTCTTAAGTCTCTTTGTGATTCCTAAATTTGTATGTCTAATTCCTTTGCCAGGTTAGGGAAGTTTTCTGTCATTATTTTTTAAAATAAATTCTCAACCTTTGCTCTCTCTCTCTCTTTTCCTTCTGGTACTCCTATGATACGAATATTGTTATGCTTCACGTTGTCTCAGAGGTCTCTTAAACTATTCTCATTATTTTTAATTCCTTTTTTCTTTAGGTTGTTCCAATTAGGTGTATTTTGCTACCTTGTCTTCCAGTTTGCTGATTTGATCTTCTGCTTCATTCAATCTATTGTTGAATCCTTCTATTGTATTCTTCATTTCAGTTATTGTATTCTTCATTTCTGCCTGGTACTTTTTTATGATTTCTATGTCTTTTTTATGCTTACTATCTCTCTGTTGTGGTTCTCATTGTGCTCATTCTTTCTCCCAAGTTTGTCAAGCATCTTTATAACCATTATTTTGAACTCTGTGTCTGATAGGTTGCTTGTCTCCATTTCACTTAGCCTATATTTTGGAATTTTTTCCTGTTGTTTTATTTGTGGCTTGGTTCTTTGTTTTCTCATTTAATTAGCCTCTCTGTGTTCATTTCTACCTGTCAGCAATATTTGTTTGTTTTATATCTCAGCCTTGGCCAGATAGCCTAATGTGGAAGATGTCCTGTGTGACTCAGTAGAGTACTCTCCCTGATCTCCTATGAGGGGGACTCTAGACATGATCTTAGTGTGAGTTGTGTGTGATCTTCTGTTGTTGCCAAGCCTTTATTGTTGTTAGTATCAGTGGATGGGATTAATACTCAGGCTGACTAATTGTGGGAACTGGCTGCACACACAGGGCAAGAGTTGCTATGTGGGGGCTGACCCCACTGATTGGGATTTGCCCTAGCAGGCTAGTGTACTTGTTGTAACCACCCTTTGTGTATATCGCTAATGAGGCTAGTCAGGAGTTGCTCTGATGTGGTCTGGTGCCAGCCTCTGAATGCGTTGGTTTTGTGGGCCCTTGGGAGGGTCAAGGTCAAGGCAGGCCTTGACCCTGTAGGCCAAGGTCAGCCACTGCTTTTGATTGATCAGGGCTATGCGGTAGGAACTACAAAGTGATCCACAGATGGTTGTTGCTTATGCTAGATCTATAGGTAAGTGGAAGACACAACACTGTAGACAGCAGTCAGTTATTCCCCCGTCCCTGACCTAGGGCTCTTTAGCAGAGGGACCAGTGCTCCTCAAGGTTCGACACTGCCTGTCAGTTGCCTGGAAGTCTCTCTGAAACTGTAAGAGCTCCTGGGTGATATGCATATTAGGTGGTGCAGGGACCCCAGGAGTCTCCTGGGCCTATTGAGTAAATTTCCCCCTGCCACTGCAGTGTCAGTTTACATGCCAGCACTGTCTCTGTGGCTCCCTGTACAAGTTTCCAATCGTAGTAAGGGCAGCTGCTCCCCACCTTGGGCTTGAATGCACCAACCCAGGGCAGGGGCAGTTGCCTATCAACGTGCAGTGGGCATTTTGTATATTCGATGGGGCAAGAGCCTAGGGAGTCAAGGGCCATCAGGTCAATAGCCTCAGTTTTCTGCAATTTCTGTGTCTGCACTTTCCCACAGTAGTCACAGATCACATGGAGACAAGCTTTTGTCTGAGGTAGTTATCTAGACCCCTGTGATTCCCTCAAGAAATATTGTAGGTTGTATAGGCAGCAGTGGCCTGCCCACAGCTCTTTTCCCTGAAATGGGCTCACTGCGCTATCCAAGGTCTGTTGCCTGCACAGAATGAGCAATCCCAGAGCCAAGCAGGGCTGTGGAGGGTGCCTGTTACTGGGCTGCAAGCACTTTGTGGCTTGAGTGAAGTAGGATCTAAGGGAGGCAAGGGCAATCAGACCAATACAGCCTCAGTTTTGCTGCAACTTACATGCCTGGGAATTCTCGCAATAGTCAGAGTTCACAGTGAGACCAGCTACCATCTGAAGCAGTCCCATAGATCCCTATGCTCCAAGGATACAATATTGCAACTCTCGCAAGCAGCAGATGCCTGCCTGCCACTGATTTCTGTGCAGTGCTCGCCCTGTGCTAACCAAAGTTTGTTGCCTGTGTGGATTGGAAGACTGGGTGGAGAAGAATGGGCAGGGCTGTGGTAGTTCACTTTCAATGGGGCGCCCAGGCATTTTGTGGGTTGGGTGGGGTGGGGTCTCAGGGAAGCAATAGCAGTCAGATCAATACCTCGGTCTTATTGCAACTTTGATAACAGTTTCTGAGTTCTTGTAGATGTCTTAGATCACAGCAAGACCAGCTGCTATCTGGGACTGGCCCACAGATCCCCAAGATCCACCCAAGTTCACATTGGCAGCAGTGATCTGCCTGACCCTTTCTCGGAAATGAGTGCTCACAGTGCTGACCCCCAGCTGAGAATGCTAGGCCCTGCATAGGGCCTAGTGTGGCAGCCATGCAGCAACAAAAGCCCTGGGCAATCTGCAGTTTGGGTGGGGCAGGCTGATCTCTTCCGGCCAGCAGCTTCCTAATGGCCCTGTGGAAGGGGTTTGCACAGTCAAGCTGGCATGGTTTGTATTGCCCAGTAGGGAGTCCGGACTAAGGCACAATGGTGGCTGCCCTTCCAGCCCTTGTTCTGGTGCCAGGTAATGCAGACTTTCAGTATGAATCCTGCGTGAGCCTCTGAACTACAGCTGGTGTCCCAGGTGAGTGTCCACAGGTCAGAAAGCCTGCTCATGGGTCCTTCAAAGGAGAGTCTAGGGTTTCTGTTTCTTTCCATCTCACCCAGATGGCCAGAATCCCCTCTAGTTTTTACAATCAGAGTTATTGGAATCTCATCTCCCCTGGGCTAGGACCCTGGGCTGAGGAGCCTCCAAATGAGGCCAAGACACTCCCCTCCTACAGGAGAGCCTCTGCAGCCTTGCTCTCCCTCCCAGTGAAACTTCACCACCCACAGGTACAGGTCAAACCCTATTTGTAACTTTGCCCTCCTACGGCTTCGATGTGGCTCTTTTATGTTATCAGATGCATGTGTTATGATCAGCTGGACTTCAGGTGATTCTCCACATCGATTATTTTATAATTTGGTTGTAATTTCAATGCGGACCAGGGAGGAGGCAAACCCTGCTTTTACCTAGTCCGTCATCTTCCTCCAGTCACTAGCCTATTTGGTTCTTTTTGAGGATTTCAATCTCCTTGCTAAGGAACTCATTCTCCTCATCTAGTTGTGTTTTCAATTCCTGAAATAGTTGATATGACTCGTTTTGGATCTCACTGAGTGTTTTCAGAAGTACCATCCTGAATTCTCTGTCATTTAAGTCGCATATTTCTATGTAAGCTTATTTTCTGGAGATTTTTTCTTTCTGAGATACCTTGTCACCTTGGTTGTTCATGGTGTTTGATGGACTATTTCTATGCCTGGGCGTGAATGGAAGTGTATTCTGCTTTTTTCCCAGAAAGATTTATTATATAAAGGTCTCTCTTTAGCCCGTTGCAAAGAAGGTGTTTTTCTTTTGGTTTCCAGTAGGTGGCATCTAAGCCTCTTGGATCTCTGCTTTATATAAAGTCTTAATAATGCCTTTTTTTCTTACAGATATTCAATCACACTTGGTACCCTCAGTTTCTGTCTCTGTCAGTGTTAGCGACAGTTTTGATAGTGTTTGCTCAGATTACCCTGGGGCTCTGCTGCAGTGTTTGGTTTGGGAGGATATGGATGGAGGTGCTATCTGGATTGGAGGATGGGGGCTGCTGCTCAGCTTCGTGTTTTGCAACCATGACTGGTAATAACCCCCACTTATCAGCTGTCCCCACTTCTCTACTTTCTGCCCTGATCCCTGGGCACTGCTGCTGCCTGGAGCTCACAACTCTCTCAGGCAGGGTAGATCAGGGAACCTACTCCACTTTCTTCCCTGCCCCTCCTCCTGCATGGAGCTCCGGCTGCAAGAGGTAGCTTCTTGTTTCTCCCAGTCCACTGCCAGGACTCCCTGGGTCCTGACCTGTGGTAGCTCTTATGTGCAGATCCTGCGCTCAGACCTGCTGGTGTGTGGGTTCGGTGATTTTTGTTGACTTTTAGTTGTTCAGCTTATTGTTGTTTCAAGGGAAGAGATCTGGGGACGTCTCTCACTCTGCCATGTTTTTGACCGAATGATCTTTTTAATGTATTGCTGAATTTAGTTTGCTAATATTTTGTTCAATATTTTTGCATCTATTTTCTTGAATTTTTGGTAATAATTTGACAAGAATAGGTGTTAATTTTTCTTTCAATGTTTGGTGTAATTCACCTATGATGCCATCTGGTTTAGGATTTTTATTTGGGGTAAACTTTTTGTTACTGATTTGTTTTTATTTGTAGGAATTGCTGTGCTTGGATTTTTTATTTCTTCATGATTCGGTTTTAGAAGATTGCACATTTCTAGAAATGTATTCATTTCTTCCATGTCGTCTAATTTGTTGACATATAAATGGACATAGTATTTTCATATAATTCTTTGCATTTCTGTGGTGTCATAGTTACTTCTCTTTCATTTCTAATTTTATTTATTTGGGTCTTATTTTTTTCTTGATGAGTCTGGTTAAAGGTTTATCAATTTTATTTTTTCATTACCATTTAGATTGTTTATTTGAGATGTTTGATTTTTTCAAATCATTTAGATTGTTTATTTGAGATGTTTCTTCCTTTCTTTCTTTCTTTTTTAGTATGTCTGTATTGCTATGAACTTCCCTCTTAGGACTACTTTCTCAGAACTTTTGTTGTTTTCATTTTCATTTGTCTCTAGGTACTTTTTTATTTCTTCCTTGATCTATTGTTAAGCCATTGTTGTTCAAGAACATATTATTTAGTCTCCATGTGTTTGTGTATTTTCATTTTTTTCTTGTAGTTGATTTCTATTTTCATACCATTGTGGTTAGAGAAGACACTTGATATGATCTCAATCTTAAATTCATTGAGACATTTTGTAGCCTAAAATATATTCTATCTTGGAAAATGATTCATGTACACTTGAAAAAAATGTATATCCTGCTTTGGGGTGAAATGCTCTAAAAATCTCAATTAAATCCATTTGGTCTAATGTGTCTTTTAAGGCTGCTGTTTCCTACTTGGTTTTCTTTTTTTCTAATTGATTTTCTGGCTGAAAGATCTAACCCTTGATGTCAATGTGCTGTTAAAGTCCCCTTCTATGACTGTTTTACTTTTGATCTCTCCTTTTATGTTTGTCAATATTTGCTTTATATATTTAGGTGTTCCTATGTTAAGTGCATAAATATTTACAATTATTATATCCACTTGTTGGATCAATCCCTTTATCATCATTAAATGTCTTTCTTTGTCTCTTATTATAGCCTTTGTTTTAAAGTCTATTTTGTCTGATACAAGTATTGCTACCCCAGCTTTTTTAAAATTTTCATTTGCATGAAATATCGTTTTCTATCCCTTTACTTTCAGTTTGTGTGTGTCTTTTATTCTAAAGTGGGACTCTTGTAGCCAGCATATGTTTGTGTCTTATTTTATTATTCATTCACTACACTATGTCTTTTGATTGGAGAATTTAATCCATTTATATTTAAAGTAATTATTGATAGGTACGTACTTATTACTATTTTATTCATATTTTTTATCTTTTCTTTCTTCTTTCTCTTCTTAAAAAAATCCCTTTAATCTGTCCTGTAATACAGGATTGGTACAATGAACTGCTTTAGGTTTTTCTTGGCTGGGAAGCTCTTTATATGTCCTTCGATTCTAAATGATAGCTTTGTTGGGTAGAGTAATCTTGGTTGTAGGTCCTTACCTTTCATCACTTTAAATATTTCTTGCCAATCTCTCTGGCCTGCATTATTTATATTGAGAAATTAGCTGACATTCTAATAAGAGTTCTCTTGTAGGTAACTAACTGCCTGTCTCTTGCCGCTTTTATGATTCCCTTTGTCTTTAACTTTGGCATTTTAATTATGATGTGTCTTGGTGTGAGTCTCTTTGGGTTCATCTTGCTTGGGACTCTCTGCTTCCTGGGCTTGTACATCTATTTCCTTCTTCATGATAAGGAATTTTTCAGTCATTATTTCTTAAAATAGGTTTTCAATATCTTGCTCTGTCTCTTCTCCTTCTGATACCCTATGATGCAAATGTTGGTTTCCTTGATGTTGTCCCAGAGGCCCCTTAAACTATTCTCATATATTTGGATTCTTTTTTCTTGTTGATGTTCTCATTAGGTGTTTTCTGCTACCTTATCTTCCAAATCACTGGTTTGATCCTCTGCTTCTTCTAATCTACTGTTGATTCTCTCTACTATATTCTTTATTTGTTATTATATTTTTCATTTATGACTGGTTCTTTTTTATGTTTTCTATCTCAATTTTTATGTTTCTATCTTTGTTGAAGTTCTCATTCATATCATTGAGTGTGCCTATAACAAATGTTTTGAACTCTGTATCTGATAGATTTCTTGTCTGTACTTAGTTCTTTTTCTGGAGATTTGTTCTGTTTTTTTTTCATTTGGGTCATGTTTCTTTGTCTCCCCATTTGCCTTCCTGCATGTGCTTCTACATATTGGGTAGAGCTGCGATGTCTCCTGGTCTTAGTAGAGTGACCTTATTTAATAGGTGTCCTGTGGGGCCCCACGGCACAGCTCCCTGGTCACCTGAGCCAGGTGGTCCAAGTGTTTCCCTTGTGTGGGTTATGTGTGCCCTCCTGTTGTAGTTGAGCTTTGATTGCTGTTTGCTTATCAATGTGTTGGAATAACCCTTAGGCTGTTTGGTTATGAGGACTGGCCATGACTACAGTGGAGACGTTTTTCAGGGGTTGACCCTATGGAGCAGGATTCACTTCAGCAGGGCTCTGTTGCATTCTCAGTCTGCCCTATGGTTGTGTTGTTTGTAAAGGTTGTTGGATGGTCCTGTAGTGTGCTATAATGTTGGGCACTGGGTATGTTGTTTCTTTAGCCTTTTGAGAAGATCTCTGTTGCAGGCCAATGTCCGCTGCTGCCCATACCCTACATAGGGCCACTTGGTATAGCTACAAAGTGATCTTCAGATGATTACCATTAGTGCTTGGCTTGGAGGTATCTGCAGAGGATAAGCTGAAAACCGAGGCTGGCTGATGCCAGTGCTGAGCTTGGGGCTGCTTAGCAAGAGGTACAGGGCACACAAGGCCAGATGCTGCTTGTTTAACTTTTGTGAACCTTTGGAAGATTTTAGGAAAGTCTTCAGCATGAGCCAAGATAGGCTTTTTGTATGGAAAAGGCACTGGAAGTAGCATGGGTGGCCCCACAAATTGGGGTAGAGTCTCAGGGAATCACCGCGGTGGGGCAAATGATGTTAACTAATTTGATGGAGACTTAGATATGTCATCCACCTGCCTCTGCACACTGGATTTGGGGAAGGGGTCAACAAAGGAACAAGGGCCTCTGACAGCATTTCCATCTGGGAGCAAGCTGCTTCTCTAGCCCTTGCCCTGAAACCCAATAGTTCACTTTCTTCTCATATGTCCCTGATATCTTTAAAGCTGCTACCCCAGTGCTGGAGCTCAGAGAAAGTGAGTTCATCAGCAAGTAAATCCATGTGTGGGCCCTTTAAGAGGAAAGCCTCGGTCTCCAGAAGTCCTGTATCTCATTCAACCACAATATCTCCTGGTTTTTACAGGCAAAAGTTTTGGGGGCTTCATTTTCCCACACTGGAACCCTGAGCTGTGGAGACTTGTGTGAGGCTGGAACCCCTCACTCTTCATGGAGGACCTCATATCCAAGATATACCTTCCAATTTTTAACTGCCACGCATGGGTGTAGAACAAGCTAATTCAGAGTTCTACCCCTCCTACCAGTCTGGAGGTAGCTTCTTCTGTATGTCCTCACATGTAAGACTCTGTTCAGTTAGACTTATAGCATTTCTCAGTGATGGTTGTTATATAATTTATTTGTAATTTTCGTGTGGTCTTGAGAGGAGGCAAGCATGGCATTTACCTGCTCCACCATCTTGACTGAAACTCTGAGTTCACTTTTTAATTTTAAGTGTTTGCAAGCAGGTGTCACTGAGAATTCAGTAGGGTTGAGGTGACCCTGTTTCCTGTAGATTTTACCCCTAAGCATGATGACTACTTGTAGTTATTGTTTCCCCTTTCACTTTTACCACTGAAGCTGCTTGAGTTCCAGCTCTGCTCCAAACAGCAGAGGGGCTAAGTATGGTCGACCAGGATTTGTTCACAAATGTAAGCCATGTGACATTTGGTAACTTACTTAACCCTCTACTTCTTAGTTACGTTATCTATTAGATGGGGGTAATGAGATAGCATCTAATTATTTGGTATTTTGTGAGATAAAATGAGAAAATAGGTGTAAAACTCTTAGGATGTGAGCTAGTATCATTAGGCTTTGTTACTTATTTGTTGAGAGCACAAATCTCACAGTCAAACTTCTGAGATTCAAATCTTGGCCCTGACATTTTTTAGGTTTGTGAACTTGGGTAATGTGCTTATTTTCTCTGTGCCTCAATATCCTCTTCTGAAATAATACTACCTGTCATTTGGTTCCTATGAAGATTCAATGAATTAATTTATGTAAAGTACTTAGAAGAGTATCTGACACAGTAATTTGGGCTATTAATGTTGTTGTTGCTGTTGCTGTTGTTGTTGTTGTTGTTATTATTATTATTGTTATTATTATTAGTAGTAGTAGTACTGCAAGGACTATTTTAAAGAGGCTTATAAAATGTTGATGAGGATGTGAAGAAATTGAAGCCTTCATATATTGTTGATGGGAGTGTAAAATGGTGCAGCCTCTGTGGAAAAAGTCTCTTAACTCCTTAGTATTTTAAGCATAAAATTACCATAGAACCCAACAATTCCACTTCTAGGTATATATTCAAAGAAATTGAAAATAGATGTCCAAACAAAAACTTGTACACTAATGTTCACCACAATGTTATTCACAATAGGCGAAAACAACCCAAATGTCAAATAAATGGGCAAATAAAATATGGTACATCTATACAATGGAATTTTATTTGGTCACAAAACAGAATAAAGTACTGATACAGATACAACACAGATAAACCTAGAAAACATTATGCTAAGTAAAAGAAGCCAGACACAAAGGATCATAGATTACATAACCCCATATTTGTGAAATGTCCAAAATAGGCAAATCCATAGAGACAAAAAATAGATTAGTGGTTTCCTGGGGCTGGAGCAGAAAAAAAGGGAAAGCAGAAATGGGGAATAACTGCTAATGTTTATGTATTTTATTTTTGAAGTGATGAAAGTGTTCCAAAATTAAATTGTGGTGATGGTTGTACAACTATGTAAATATACTAAAAATCACTGGATTACATACTTTAAATGGGTGAATTTTATGGGGGGTGTGTGTGTGTGTGTGCGCGCGCGCGCGCGCGTGTGTGTGTGTGTATAAAATACCTCAATAAAGTTAAGGGTTTTTAGAGTTTTATATACAAAAGAAGGGTTAAGTATACCTCATACCAGTCTGACATTAATTTAGGTTAAATGCAGTGGAGTCTTTTGGGAGTCCTAACAAGAGGATGATCAGATCAAAGATTCTTCCCTCTCCTGACCAATATTAACTGGATCTCACCATGGCCCTCCACGTTTTTTATAATCAAGTCATCTGTTTTTAATCTTACTTCAGCCATGGGAATCCTCATTGTCTTGTGGTCTACACAGGGGTCCCCAACCTCCAGGCCATGGACCGGTACCTGTCCATGGCCTGTTAGCAACTAGGTCACACAGCAGGATGTGAGTGGCAGATGAGTGAAACTTCATCTGTATTTTCAGCCACTCCCCAGTTCTAAAATCACTACCTCAGCTCTACTTCAGAACATCAGGCATTAGATTCTAGTAGGAACACAGGCCCTTGGTGCCAAAACGGTTGAGGACCACTGGTCTACCATATTTAAGATAATTTTATGCTATAAATGAACCATGATGGTCTACGGCCATGCTACCCTGAACAAACCCAATCCCATCTGATCTCGGAAGCTAAGCAGAGTCAGGCCTGGTTAGTACTTGGATGGGAGACTACCTAGGAAGACCAGGTGCTGTAGGAGTGAAAAACAAAATAAAAAAAAAAACAAGGGATTGTAAGCTGACAAGGTCCTTGCAATCTGTGAAGTCAACCAAGGGTTGCCTCACCCAAAAAATAAAAAATAAATAAAATAAATGAACCACGAAGGACAACAAGGACTTTATCTTATTCATCATTGTATCTACAGTGTCTATATGGCACATAGTAGGTGCTCAATAAGTATATGATGAATGAATAAACTGATGGATAGATAAGCAACATAAGTTGTGGAAAGACTTTGAAACCAGGACTTAGATTCAAATCTGATCTCCACTACTTACTTGATATGCAACATTGCACAAGTCAATTAGATTCCTTCAAAATCAATTTTTTATAAAATGGGAGTGGGGGCTGGATAGCGCCTCCTTCACAGGCAGTTTTAACTGAGATAATACATGCTATGTGATAACTCAATAAATGCTGGTCTCTTTCCGTTTTCTTCCACCAACTGAAAAAAACACTGGGATGCTGGAGAACTCTACTGACAAATAGCTTTGTGTTTAGTCTTGTTGTAGCAATAAACAGGAGCATTGACAATTTCCTAAGCACAAACTTAATATCAAGTGTTATCTGTCCTCAATCATGGAAACTGGCACTGAAATTTGAACCCATAAAATGCCAGAATTGGGAGAGGTCTTAGTAAGAGATCATCTAGTCCAAACCCTATACTTGATAGAGAATCCTCAAATGCCACAACATTAGTGGCCCATTTAGAGACTCTGGCTTAATAACACAGTGGGCAAAGAAATAGCTGGCAAGGTGGATGGCAGACATCTACGGGGCCATCAGTGAGAAATTCCAGAAGTGATTCATTGTCCTCACCCTTCAAAAATTCCCCTATAATATCTGACAGCTTAATCACCATGTGTGTATTTATACAGGGTGAGGCAAAGGTCACTGTATGAGAGAGATCCACAAGAGGAACAGGTGTTGATCTTCAATCTTCTAAATATATTAATCAAAGCAGAATGTCTGCAGCAGGAAAAAAGCAGTCAGCATATTTATATCGAATTCTGCTTACGCTTCAATTCCAAGGACCAAATTTTAGTTTCTTCATTAAACTTTAAGCTTTGCTTTCACAAGAAGGAACTATCTGAATTTGGCTCCCTGATGTCCAATGAAAGGTGATACACAGCTAAAATAGACAAATGACATCTTCTATTAATGTCCTGAATCAAAAAACAAACTGTTAACTACTGGAGAAAATAGTTGACTCATTTGGAAAGTAAACAAAGTATAATTAATTTGCTAACTTGTTTCCCATACTTGCTAACTTTAAGTGTCTATTTGTATCGTATGGAGAAACTGCATGTCACAGATTCTATATCTTGATTTATAAAATGCACAGAAGCTTAAGAGGAAAAACGACACTGGGAGGCAGTAGAGCCTACTGGTTAAGAGCACAGGCTTGTTTTCAGTCAAGATCAAAACCTAGGCTGATGTAGGAAGTAATCCAACATCCTACCAATACACACACATATAAATAAATACACATCACACAAACTCACATGTTCCAGATATGTAGAAATGCCAGATTTTAAAGTGTAAGTATATACTTGATCTTGGAAGGAAGAAAAAAATCTCCAGATGCCGGAAACAAAGAAAACATCAAAAGCAATGGGTAGGATTTGAACACTTGTGGCTCAAAGGGGTAACCCGATATAGTTCTTAAGATCTGGAATTTTAATGCTCAAAAGAACATAGAAGTCAGGGTTGCAAGTTGTGTGTTAGAACTAGTATACCTGGGGAAGGGGGAAAGCAAGGGAAAAGGTGTCCTTTGAAAAAAAATCTAATTGCTGGCCTGAGCCCAACAATTATGTGGTTCCTGCCCCAAGTCATAGGTGGAAACAAAATCAATCTGAAAAAATTAATTCTCCTAGGCAACATGACAAGAGAAGGTAGCAAGCAAATAAAAATCATGGTAACCAGAAAACACAAGACAATATACCAATAGTCACAATAAATGTAAATGGATTTGAAACATCTATTTGAAGAGAGAGACACTCAGATTCAGTATTAAAACTTCAGCTGTGTTGTCTATAAGAAACATACCTAAAATATCATGAATCAGAAATGTTAAAAAATGAGGGAAAGAAAAAAGGCAGAACAGGTGAAATAGAATTTAAGGTAAAAAGCATTAATAAAGACAAAGAGACACATCACTTAATGATTAAAAAATAGTCCTCCACTAAAAATGTTTATATAATTGTAAACATCTAAAAATATAGCTCTGAAGTATATAAGGTGAATTCTGACAGAGTTAAAAGGAGAAATAACCAAATCCATAATCATAATAAGAGATTTTAACAAATCTCTTTCAGGAACTGAAAAAGTAGACAAAAGTTACTAGGGATTTTAATAAACAATAAAATTGAGTACACACACACACACACACACACTAGCCAATGTGATAAGGCTACATACTGTATGATTACAACTATATGACATGCTGGAGAAGACAAAACTATGGAGACAGTAAAAAGATCAGTGATTGCCAGGGGATTGAGGAAAAGGAAGAATGAATAAGTGGAGCACAGGATTTTTAAGGCAGGAAAACTCCTGTATAATACTATAATGATAGCTACATATCTTTATGTATTTGTCAAAACCTATATAACCTACAACACCAAGAGTGAACCCTAATGTAAACTATGGACTTTGGGCGACAATGATGTGGAAATGTTGGTTCATCAATTGTAACAAACGTACAACTCTGGTAGAGGTTGTCTATTGTGAGGGAGAGGTTGTGCATGTTTGGGGAGAGAGTATATGGGAACTCTGTATGTTCTGGTAAATTTTGCTTTGAAACTAAAAATTCTGTAAAAATAAAGTGTATATTTAAAAAATAACTGCATCCACAAATAAAAGTAAATGTTTTTTAAGCACACATGAAAAACATACAAATTGAACACATTCTAGGCCACAGGAATCTCAAAAAAGTACAAAAAATATGAATATCATACCTCATTCTTCAATCATAATGCTTAAAAATGAGAATTCAATAATCAAAAGAAGCCCTTATAAGAGTCATAGACTTTGAAACTATAAATATGCACTTCTAAATATTCATATGTTAGGGAATAAGTGTCAATGAAAATGAAATATTTATAACTGATTGACAATAAAAGGTACTACATATCAGAAGCTATAGCATATAGCTATTAGTGGTAGGCTAGAGCCTCTTTACAACCGGTCCCAAAACCTGTTGTTAAATATTTAGGAATTTTGCAAGCCAATTATTAAATAGCTTGAAATCAGCTATGGTGGAAACATGTATACTGTGAAAATCATAAAATACTACAATTCAGGGCTTCTTTTTCCTTTTTTTTTTTTCTTTTCTTTTTCTTTCTTTTTCAAGGCCTCTATTTATCAGCACACCACTGGCTAAAGTGATAAATAGAAGGAAATATAAAAGTATAAAGGCTTTTATCACAAACATTGAAAATTAATAAGCAAAAGGTTCAACTCTACAGATACAGCACGTTATTAATTCATCCTGCATTATTAATGTTTTCTTCATCACTCCAATCAGATTTCCTCTAAAGTAAAGTTCTTATTAAAAAACTTTGTCCATCTTGTTTTTCTATTGAGATGCTTGTATTTTTCTTGTTGATCAGAAGTTCTTTATGTATTATGGATACTAATTTTTTATTACATATGTTGCAAATACCTTTTCCTGTTTGTTGCTTGACTTTTTACTTAGTATGTATTGTCAATTATTATACAGAACGTTTCATTTTGATCTGTCAAATCTATCAATATTTCCTTAATTTGTGTTTTGTTTAAGTAAACCTGAGATCATAACAATATTCATCTATATATTATTTTAATAAATTAAAGTTTTCTTTTTCATATTTAGGTTTTAAATATATCTTGAACTTACTTTCCTGTATGGTGAAAGATAGGAGTATAGGTTTATCCCCCCATATGTAAAGCCAGTTATCCAAATCTCACTTACTGAATGGTCTGTCCTTTTTCCACAGGTCTATAATGCCATGTATATCATACAAGAAATTCTAATATACACATGAGTCTATTACTGATCTTCTTTTCAGTCCTATTAATTTATTTGATTATTCCTGTGCCAATACTACATTGTTTTAATTACTATGGTTTTATTAAAAAAAAAAAGACGTGTTATTTTATAAGCAAGTTCTTCTTTGATAGTCTAGAATTTTCTTGGCTACTTTGGGACATTTTAAAAAATTTTTCTTTTATTATTAGTTTCAAGTATACAGTACATTGGTTAGACATTTATATAGTTGATAAAATGATCCCCCTAATTGCTCTTTCTCTCCTCTGGCTCTCCACCTCACCATTACATTAATGCTAACTGCACTCTTTATGCCATGCTCCCCATCCATGTGACCATCTATCGACTACTAATTTGTACTTCTTTAACCCTTCACCCCATTCTCCCAGCCCTCCAACCACCCTCCCCTCTATCCTTCACCAAACTGTCCTGTATATTTGTGAGTCTATTTTTGATTAGTTTGTTTCGTTCCTTAGATTCCTCATATAAGTGAAATCATATGGTATTTATCTTTGTCTGACTTATTTCACTCAGCATAATAACCTCTATGTCCATCCATGTCGTTTCAAATGGTAGGATTTCATTTTTTTAATGGCTGAGTAATATTCCATTGTATACATGAACCATAACTTCTTTATCCAATCATCTGTTGATGGGCATTTAGCTTGCTTCCATATCTTGGCTATTGTAAATTGTGCTGTCATGAATATCGGGGTGCATAGATCTTTACAAATTATTGTTTTGGTTTTCTTTGGATAAATATCCAGAAGTGCAATTGCTGGGTCAAAAGGTAGATTCATTTTAATTTTTGAGAAACTAGGTTGTTTTCCATAGTGGATGTACCAATTTGCATTTATTTTCCTATACAAAATTTATTATCAATTTGTCAAGTTGTACCAAAAAATGCTATTGGGATTTTGTTTGGCATTGATTTATACTTATGGGTAAGTCTTGAGAAAACTGTCATTGTGTATCTTTTCATTTATTTAGATCTTTTTTATGTCCTTCAATAAAGTTTCCTAAGATTCTGCATAGAGATATTGCATATATTGTGACATATTTATTTTTGTTTTTCTTTTTCTTTTTAAAATTAAATTTATTGGGGGTAATGGGTTAATAACACCATATAAATTTTAGGTGTACAACTTTATACTATGACATCTGTATACTCTCGTGTGCTCACCATCTGAAGACTAGTCTCCTGTCATCTATTTATTGTTTAGGTGTCTATATCCAGCCTGCCAGACATTCAAGCTGAAGAAAGAGTGCTGGTTACAACACTGGTGGGTGACATGGGAGGCTGATATACATGTTCATGCAGTTTACTTGGTTCTGTTTTGTCTCAATTATGGAGTACAATATCTATCTTATGATGGACAACTTCTGGGTTTGACTAACTTTATGACTTGGTGAATATGACATAACTCAGTTCATAAGCAGTTCTGGATACATTGTCACTTGATGTCCTATAGCTAAGCATTCCATCTCTATGAGGGTCCAGTAAAATGCTAAGAGATGTTTCTCAAAAAGTTTAATTACTACAGTTGGCATGGTCTTGCTCCAAAACCTCAGAGCCCTGCATTGCGGTTTTGCCATTGGAATTTGCCATAAACTTCACACTGCATTTCTTCCGACCACTGGCACCTCCAATACCAGAGGGTCTTTCAAATAAAATGCCTCACACAGTAGAGTTGCTTACACCACAGCCTTGACCTGCTGGAAGCCCTATTTTTCTCCTACCGCCACTAAAAATTGTCCATCCTGTATATGGGCCTCTGTGGAATGTGTTGGCACTAGAACTCAGAGACATATGAAGTGTTATGCTCTTTTTTGTGGTAGAGAATGCAAGATTCTACATGGTTTTTTTGTTTGTTTTGTTTGTTTGTTTGTTTTTGTTTGTGTGTGTATTTGTTTGTTTGTTGCTGTGGAATGGATATCCTGGCATGTTCCTTACCACTGGACCCCACTGTAAAAATTGTAATAAATTGGCAAGTCTGAATCTTTGTAGTATTTATCTTTCATGCCATGTAGCACATATGTGTCTTGACAAGTCCTTGAGTGCATTAGTCACCTCTTTGCCAATCCTGCCCAATCAGCATGATGTCAACAAAGTAATGATTCTATGTGATATCCTAAAATGTGCATATAGTCCAGATATTTTCAAACTGTATAAGGACAGAAAGCAGAAAAATTAACACAAACCTGAAGCAAAATTGTAAGTGTATATTTTTATCCATTCCACATGAATGTAATCCATTTCTGATATCCTTTTCTGAATAAGAAAGAATATAACACATTTTCTAATTCAATGGCCACATACCCTATACCTCAGGCCACATTAATCTGCTCTATTAAAGATACTTAACCAAAATGGCAACTGCTATCTGCAGTGACTGGATAGATTTCCTAATATTGAATCATCCTTGTATTCCTAGATAAACTTGGTCATGGTGATTGTTGCGTGTTTACAGTGATGAATTTGATTTATAAGGTGCTGCTTTTTTAAAATTTTGATGTTGGTTTTTTATCTCTCTTTATAAGTGATACCAGCCTACACTTTCTATACTCTGCTTTTGTTCAATTTTACTATCAAAGTTATACTAGCTGATAAAATAAAATAGGTACTTTTCTTTTTTTCTATTTCATAAAACAGTTTGAAACATATGGAATTATCATTTCTTTGATAATTGCGTAGATCCTTTTGGGGGGCGATATTTTCTTTTTTTTTTAAGAAACTGTTTATTTTCCATCAACCTTATTTCCATTTTATTTAAGAGTTTGAGGAAGAACAGCTTAAGATCACTCAGTGGTTGTTCCTACCCATTCAGTGGTCTGAGCAGTACAGGCTGCAGACCAGTCTTCAGTGGCAGGCTAAGCACACCAGTCTTTAGTAGGAAACTGCTGAATAGGTACAGAAGGCACCCAAATGCCTTCAGACCAGTCTGCGACTTCAGGCTGAGCAGCAGTGAACTCAGAAGCTGGAGCAGTACATTCATCCTGAAATTCTTCCTTGATCACAGCCTTTTCAGCAGCGGCCTTCTCCTCCTTTTCAATCTCTTCAAGATCTCTGTAGAAGTAGCGACCAGGCATGACCTCCCACGGGCGTTCACGGGAGATGGTGTCAGGCATGAAGATAACTTCCTGGGCCAGCATCCACCACATCAGACCCACTGAGCGAGCTTCCTTTTTGATGCAAGGGATAGCAATGTCCACAGAGTGATTGTAGGCAGGTTAACATAAGGTGCCTCTCTGAGAGGCTGGTGGTTGGCCCTGGGATCGGTAACCACCAGAAGTCTCGGCTCCCCAAAAGACTGCCTGGATCTGGTTAGTGAAGGTCCCAGGGGTGAAGTGGCCAGCAATAGAAGTGGCTCCTGTGGCATCAGCAAACTTCAGCACAGCTCACTGGCCAGTATTCCTGGACGATATGACAATGACATCAGCTGGGTTTTCAATGGCAACAATGGCACAAGCTGCCGGCAGAAGCTTCTCCCAGGTTCTCTTCAAATTTATGATGTAAATGCTGTCACTTTTCCTTTTGTAGTTGTACTGTTCCATTTGGAAGTCAAGGTTGTGGGTTCCTGCTGCAAGGAACTGAAGATATCCTCCTCCTTAATTTGCAGGAGATTAAGGATTCCAGACATTGCAATAGTTTCCCTTTAAGTTACATGGGAACCAAGAACAACACCGTGGGGCCCTTCTCTGGGTAGCGCAGAAAAGTGGAGTGATATTTTCAAATTACAAATCCAATTTCTTTCATGGTTTAGGTATATTCATATTTTTCTTCTTGAGTCAATTTTGTTAAAGTATATATTTCTAGAAAATTATCTATTCAAATCATTGGCATAGTCATTGACATACACAGTATTAAAACTCTACATATATACGTTTGCCCCATTTTACATTTCTAATATTGTTAGTTTCCTTTCTTTTCTCTTCATTGGTTTTGCCATATATTCCACTATCAACCTTCTCAAAGAACCAGCTTTTAGTTTTGTTAATCATCTCTATAGTTTGTCTATTTTATATTATATTTAATGTCTGCTTTTATCTTTATTAGTTTTTTCCTTCTACGCTCTTTGGGTTTACCAGTGGTGTGCTAGAGCCAATAAGAGCAAATGGTTACATTTTCAGGAAATTTGTTATTGGTTATTTAAACAACCATTATTAAAAATTAAATTATGATTGCTATTAAATAATCTTAAAAGCAAAGTTAATAAACATTCAAAACCTGTCACTCTTTAGTTAGTGTACTTCATTTTACTATTATTTATGTTCTTGAGCTTATTTATTTGTATTGCATTTAAATGGAGGAAATGCGATATAATGATGTGATATTGTGCATCTTTTCCTGTTGATGTCACATTGGCAGCTTGAAATTGGCCATTGTTATAGAGTATTTAAACCACAGAAATTTGTACATGCTAGAAATCAGGACTTAATTTATTCTTTTGCTGATTGTCTAGACTTCCCACTCCTTCCCACCAGACCATGGACTTTAAAAGTTTGATGGAATTCAGTAATGAAGCCATCATATTCTACGCTTTTCTTTTTAAGGGAAGTTTTTGATTATTGATTCAATTCATCTACTTTTTATATGTCTGTTCAGATTTTCTATTTCTACTTGAATCAGTTTTTGTAGTTTTTGTGTTCCTAGGAATTTGTCCATTTCATCTAATCTTTTTCATTCGCTGATGTACATTTGTTCATGGTATTCTCTTATAGTCATCTTTATTTTTGTAAGGTCTGTAGTAATGTCCCCATTTTCATTTCTGATACTGGTAATTTGAGTTTTCTCCTTTTTCTTGGTCATTCCAGCAAAGGATTTATCCATTTTGTTGATCTTTTCAAATAACCAACTTCTGTTTTTTAATTCTCTGTATTGTTTTCATATTCTTTATTTTGTTAATCTCTCTTTTAATCTTTAGAATTTCCTTCCTTCTGCCAGATTTGGGGATAACTTCCTCTTTTCCTAGTTCTTTTATTTTTAATTAATTGTTTAATATTTTTTATTTTGACATTTCTTAATGAAATCCAATAAGTTTCAGCTGTACACTTTAATAGTAAGGCATATATATGATTACACTGTGTATTCACCTCCCATAGTTAGATTTCTTTCTGTCACCACATATTTGACCCCCTTTACCCAGTCTACCTACCCGCTACCATGCCCCATACCATCTGGAAACCACTAGTCTATAGTCCATGTCCATGTGTCTCTGTTTGTTTGTCCTGTTCATTTATTGCTTTTAGATCTATATCCTACATATAAGTGATATCATGTGATTTTCAACTTTTTCTATCTGGCCTATTCCACTTAGCATGATTACCTCGAGGTCCATCCATGTTGTCGCAAATGGCAGTATTTCATCTCTTCTTATGGCTGGGTAATATTCTGTTGTATATATGTACTACAGCTTCTTTAGCCAATCATCTATCGTAGGACATCGGTTGCTTCCATGTGTTGCTTCCATGTCCTGGCCACTGTGAATAATCCTGCTATGAAGATCGGTGTGTAAAAATATCTTCTCATATATGGGTTTTCAAGTCTTTGGAGGAAATACCCAGTAGAGAGATTGCAGGATCATATGGTAGATCAATTGTTAGTTTTTTGAGGAACCTCTGTACTGTTTTCCATAGAGCTTGCACCAATTGACAGTCCCACCAGTAATGTATGATGGTTCCTTTTTATACACATCCTCTCCAGCATTTATTAATTGTCCTGTTAATAACAGATATTCTACCAGGTGTGAGATGGTATACGCATCCTCTCCAGCATTTATTAATTGTCCTGTTCATAACAGATATTCTAACAGGTGTGAGTTGGTATCTCATTGTGGTTTTGATTTGCATTTTCCTAATAACTAGTGATGTAGAACATCTTTTCAAATATTTGTTGGCCATTTGTATGTCCTCTAGAAAAAAATGTCTGTTTAGGTCCTCTACCCATTTTTTGATTGGATCATTTGTTTGTTGTTGTTGTTGTTGTTGTTATTCAGTTGTATCAGTTCTTTCTATATTTTGGATATTAGGTTTTTATCCGAGGCATTGCTTGCAAATATATTTTCCCATTCAGATGGTTGTCTCTTTACCTTGTTGACTATTTCTTTTGCTGAGCAGAATCCTTTTAGTTTGATGTAGTACCATTCTTTTATTTTTGCTTTTATATCCCTTGAATTTGAGGTCAAATTCATAAAATCCTCTTTGAGTCCAAAGTACATCAGTTTAGTTCCTGTGTTTTCTTCCATGCATTTTATTGTTTCTGGTGTTATATTCAGGTCCTTAATCCATTTTGAGTTAATTTTGATGTGTAGTGATAGACAACAGTCTATTTTCATTCTTTTGCAGGTGGCTTTCCAGTTTTCACAGCACCATTTGTTGAAGAGGCTTTCCTTTCTCCACTGTATGATTTGGCTTTTTTGTCAAAAATTATTTGTCCATATAAATATGGGTTTACTTCTGGACTCTCGATTCTGTTCCACTGGTCCGTGTGTCTGTTTTGCTGCCAATATCAAGCCGTTATGATTATTGTCTCTTTGTAGTATAATTTGAATTTGGGCAGAGTGATGCCTCCAGCATCATTCTTTCTTCTCAGGATGGCTTTGGCAATTCGGAGTCTTTTGTGCTTCCATACAAATCTGATGCTTTTTGTTGTTGTTGTTCTATTTCTTTTAAAAATGCCAATGGGATTTTGATGGAGATTGCATTAAATCTGTATAATGCTTTAGGTAACATGGTCATTTTAACTATGTTGATTCTTCCAATCCAAGAACATGGAATATCTTTCCATTTCTTTGTATCCTCTTCGATTTCTTATAACAAGGTCTTGTAGTTTTCATTATATAGGTCCTTCACATATTTCGTTTAATTTATTCCTAGGTATTTTATTCTTTTTTGTTGCAATTGCAAAAGAAATTATTTTTTCCACTTCTTTATGTGACACTTCATTATTACAGTATAGGAACAATATGGATTTTTGAACATTGATTTTACATCCAAAATCTTTACTGTACTTGCTCATTGTTTCTAGTAGTGTTCTTGTGGAGTCTTTAGGGTTTTCTATATAGAGAATCATGTCATCCACAAATAGTGACAGTTTGATTTCTTCGTTTCCTATTTGGATGCCTTTTATATCTTTCTCTGGTCACATTGCACTTGCTAGGACCTCTAATGTTATGTTGAATAAAAGTGGCAATAGTGGACAGTCTTGCCTTGTTCCTGATCTTAGACGGAACGTTTGTAGTTTTTCACCTTAAGTATAATGTTGGCTGAGGGCTTGTCATAGATGGCCTTTATTATGTTAAGGTACTTTCCTTCTATACCGATTTTGTTTAGTGTTTTGATCACAATTGGATGCTGTATCTTGTCAAAGGCATTTTCTGCATGTATTGACATAAGCATATGATTCTTATTTTTTAATTTGTTTACGTAGTGTATTACATTGATCGATTTGTGTGTGTCGTACCATCCCTGTGACCCTAGAATGAAGCCCATTTGATCGTGGTGTATAATCTTTTTAATATGTTGCTGTATTCGGTTCGCTAGTATCTTATTTAGGATTTTTACATATGTGTTCTTGAGAGATATTGGCCTGTAGTTTTCTTTTGTGTGTGTGTTATCTTTACCAGGTTTTGGCATCAGAGTAATGTTGGCCTCATTAAATGAGTTGGAAAGTATTGCCTCCTATTTGATTTTTTGAAAGATTTTCAGGACAATAGGTATTAAATCATCTTTGAATGTTTGGTAGAATTCACTGGTGAAGCCATCTGATCCTGAACTTTTACTCTTTGATAGGCTTTTGATGATTATTTCAATTTCCGTACTACTGATTGGTCTATTTAGATTTTCCAGTTCTTCTTGATTCAGTCTAGGAAGTTTGTATCTCTCTAAGTACTGGCCCATTTCTTCTAGGTTATTAAATTTGATGTTATATAATTTTCATAGTATTCTTGTATGATCTTTTGTATTTCTGCAATATCAGTCATCATTTCCCCTCTTTCATCCCTGATTTTGTTTATTTGTGTCCTTTCTCTATTTTCTTTATTGAGTCCAGTCAGGGATTTGTCAATTTTATTAACCTCCTCAAAGAACCAGCTCTTTGTTGCATTTATTTTTTCTAACATTTTGTTTGTTTGTTTGTTTCCAATTTCATTTATTTCTGCTCTAACTTTGATTATTTTTTTTCCATCTGCTGACTTTAGGCTTCATTTGTTCTTCTTTTTCTAGTTTTTTAAAATGAAGCCTTAGATTGTTTATTTGGGTTCATTCTTCTTTTTGGAGATAGGCCTATAATGATATGAACTTTCCTCTATTGACCGTTTTTGCCGTGTCCCAAAAGTTTTGGTTGTCGTACTATCATTATTATTCGTTTCTATGTATCTCTTGATCTTACTTTTTATTTCTTCTCTGGCCCGGTTATTCTTCAGTAATATGTTGTTTAATCTTCATGTATTTGTGGTTCTTCCTGATTTCTTTCTGCGGTTGATCTCTAGTTTCAAAGCATTATGATGAGAGAATATGGTTGGTATGATTTCAACCCTCTTATATTTGTAGAGGCTCTGTGTATGTCCCAGTATGTGTTCAATCCTTGAGAATGTTTCATGTGCACTAGAGAAGAATGTATAAGCAGCTGTTTTGCAATGGAAGGCTCTGTAAATGTCAATTATATCCAGTTGGTCTAATATGTCATTTAATGATGTTATTTCCTTATTGATTTTTTTGTTTGGATGATCTGATCGTATCCAAAAGTGAGTTATTTAGTTCCCCTACTGGTTTTGTGATCTGTTTCTCCATTTAGTTCTGATAGTAATTGCTTTACATATTTCAGGACCGATGTTTGGGAGCATAGATATTAATTTTTATGTCTACTAGGTGCATAATTTCCTTTATCATTATGAAGTGTCCCTCAGTATCTTTCATTAACTTTTTCATTTTGAAATCTATTTCATCTGATATTAGTTCTGCTACTCCCGCTTTTCTCTGAATGCCATTTGCTTGAAATATCATTTTCCACCCTTTCACTTTCAGTGTACATTTGTCTTTGGAACTGAGATGTGTCTCCTGGAGGCAGCATATGGTTGGGTTTTGTTTCTTGTCCCATTCTGCAACTCTGTGCCTTTTGATTGGTGAGTTCAGTCCATTTATATTTAAGGTAATTATTGAAATATGAGGTCTTCTTATAGTCATTTAATCTTTTGCTTTCTGGTAGCTCGGTGTTTCCATTGCTTCCTTGTCATTGTGTTTCTGTTTCCTTTATTTTGATTGGGTTTTATGGGTTTTGCCTCTTGTTTTTCTTGTTTTATATATTATATTCTTCAGTTCTGAATCTTTGCTATGTGGTTACCATTATGAATATGTAAAGGATGGTTACATATATACAGTTGTCCATTTTCTTCAGCATGTGCCTTATCTTCATTTTCCTTTGCTAATTTGGATCTTTGAATCCTCCCCTTTTCAGTCATTGTTGTCTCAATTTATCACTATGTATGCTGAATGTTTATTACTATAGCAATTCTCTTCTTATTGTTTAAGCTTATAATGCCCTGTTCTTAGTAAGAGTTGCTCTCTTCTGCTTCTATTTGCCTGACAGTCAACTTACTCCTAATTATGTATTTTTTTTTGTCATTTTGTTTTAGGCGAGCTGACCCCTTTCATTATTTCCTGTAGTGCATGCCTCCAAGTGGAGAATTCACTCAATTTTTGTCTGGAAAGGTATTTATTTCTCCTTCATATCTAAAAGAGAGCTTTCCTGGATACATCATTCTAGGCTGGTAGTTTCTTTGACTTAAATGTTTGAATATTTGATTATACTGTTTTCTGACTTGTAAGATTTGTGCTGAGAAGTCTGATGATAATCTAATGGGTTTTCCTTTATAAGTTACCTGGCTGCCTTGAGAATGCTTTATTCATCATTAATTTTTGATAATCTTAATACAACGTGTCCTGGTGAAATTCTTTTTGGGTGAGATAATTGGGTGTTCTGTTGACGTCGTGAATTCTAATCTGCAGCACATTCCTTATATTTGGGAAATTCTCATCAAGTATTTGTCTGAAAATGCTTTCTAATCCCTGCTCCTTTTTCTCTCCTTCGAGAATTCCCATTCTTCTTATGTTTCCTCTCCTGATGGTATCAGCTAGTTCTTGTATTTCTCTTTCATTATTTTCATTCTTCAGTTACTCTCTTCTTCCTTCTGATATTTTCTAGATTTCTGTCTGTGATGTCACTGTTTCTTTCCTCTATTTGGTTGAATCTATTTCTCAAGCTGCTATTTCATTTCCATCTCTTACAGTGTGTTTTTTTATCACCAGAGTATCTATTCAGCTTTTTGAGGGTTTCTATATCCTTTCTAAAGAAGTCATTGTGCTCATCTAGTTGTTTTTTTCAATTCCTGATTTTGTTGATATGACTCGTTTCAGAGCTCACTGAATTTTTTCAGAAGTGCCTTCCTAAATTCTCTGTCATTTAAGTTGCATTTTTCTGTGTCTGTAAGGTTATTTTCTGGTGATTTTTCTCTTTCTTTCTGAGATGCCTTGTCACTCTGGTCGTTCATTGTGTTTAATGGAGTATTTCTCTGCCTCGGCTTTAAAGGAAGTGTTTTCTGTTGTTTTTTCTAGAAAGAAGATTTATTGTAAAAAGGTCTCTCTTTAGCCTGTTGCAAAGAAGGCATTTTTATTTTGGTTTTCAGTAGGTGCTGTCTAAGGCTCTTGGATCCTCACTTTATATAAAGCCTCGGTAATGTCTTTTTTTTTTCTTATACATGTTTAATCATGCTCACTACTCTCAGTCTCAGTCCCTGTCAGTATTAGTGAAAATTTCAGTAGCATTTGCTCAGATTCCTCTGGGGCTCCACAATGTTTGGTCTGGAGGATATAGGGGAAGCGGTCCACTTGGTTGGGTGTTGGGGATTGCATCGCAGCCTTGGTTTTTCAAACACAGCTGGTAAAAATCAACTGTTGTTTTTCTGCTGTCCTGCTTCTCTGCTTTCTGTCCTCATGACTGGGCCCTGCCGGCAACCACATGAAGCTCACAGCACTTCCAGGCAGGGCTGTTCAGGGAAGTCGCTGCACCTTATCCCTTCCCCCTCCAACTGCAGGTTGCTCCAGAGGCTGTGAGAGGCAGCTTCTTTATTTCTCCCAGTCCACTGCCGGATACCCAGGGTTCTGACCTGTGGTAGCTCTTATGTGCAGATCCCACGCTGAGACGTTCCGGTATGGAGTTTGTGTGTTTTTTATTGAGTTTTTGATGTTCAGCTTATTGTTATTTCAAAGGGAGAGATCTGGGGGCATCTCTCACTCTGCCATGTTTCTCCAAACTCTGCTCCTAGTTCTTTAAGATGTCAAGTTAGGTTATTGGTTTGGGATCTTTTTATTTTTTTTATTTTTTTCATATATGCATTTGCATCTACAAATTTCCCTATAAGTATTGCTTTCACTGTATCATACTAGTTTCGGTATATTTTATTTTTGTTATCATTCATCTTTAAGTATTTTCTAATTTCTTTTGTAATTTCTTCTTCAACACATGAATTATTTAAAACTGTTGTTAAATTTTCACATATTTGTAAATTTTTCCAGTCTTCCTTCTGTTTTTGATTTCTACTTTCATTCTATTATATTCAGAATATTTACTTTGTATAATTTCATTCTATTTGGATTTATTAAGACTTATTTTGTGGCCTAATATATGGTCTATCCTGGAGAACATTCCATGTACACTTGAGAAAAATATGTATTTTACTGTTGTTGGATGGAGTGTTCTATAGATTCATTTGTTAGGTCTAGTTGGTTTATAGTGTTTTTCAAATCTTCTATTGCTATATTGATCTTCTGTCTAGCTCTATCCTTTACTTAAATAGAATAATAAAGTCTTCAGTTTTAATTGTGGAACTGTCGCTTTTTTCAATGTTGTCAGTTTTTGCCTCATATACATCGGGGGCTCTGTGTATATATATCCACAGAAAACATTATATACATACATACATATATATATATATATATGTATGTATGTATATAATGTTTTCAATTTCTCAAGAAAACATTATATACATACATATGTATATATATATATATGTATGTATATAATGTTTTCTTGAGAAATTGACTCTCTTTTCAATAAATAATGACCTTGTCTCTTGTAACACTTTTCGTCTTCAAATATATTTTGTTTGATATTAGTATAACCATTCCAATATGCTTTTGCTTACTATTTGAAAAAATATCTTTCCCATTTTTTCACTTTCAATTGACTTGTATCTTGGGATGTAAATTCAGTCTTTCAGACAGTGTATAGTGGGCCAAGTTCTTTTAATACACTCTACCAATCTCTGTCTTTTAATTGGAACATTTAATTTGTTCATATTCAAAGTAATAACTGGCACGAAGTGACTTTTTCTGCCATTTTGCTATTTGTTTTCTATATGTCTTATGTATTTTTTATTCCTCTATTTCTACTTTACTGCCTTCTTTTGTGACTAACTGATTTTTTTCTAGTTTACATTTTTGATTCCCTTCTTATTTTTTTTCTGTAATTTTTAGCATTTTTCCTTAGCGGTTATTCTCAGCATTTGAATCAATACCAGCCTGGTTTCAATAATATATAAAAACTGTTCATTCACATCTCAACCCCCATTTATGTTGTTATTTTTCAAACTACATCGTTATACATTGTGTGGCCATTAACATAGATTTGCAATAATTTTCTTATGCATTTGTATTTTAAATTCTATTGGAAAATAAGAAGCTTTGTAAACTAAAAATGCAACAATAATGGCTTTGTATTAACCTATATAACTACTTTTGCTGTTGTTCTTTATTTCTTCATATAGTTTTAAGTTACTACCTGGTATCTTTTAATTTCAGTCTGAAGGATTACCTGTAAAATTTCTTGTGGTGCAGGTCTGTTGTTGACAAATGATCTCAGCTTTTGTTTATCTGGGAATGTCTTAATTTCTCCATTTTTGAAACATTGTTTTCTGCCAGATACAGAATTTTTGGTTGACATTTTTTAGCACCTTAAATATTTTCTTACTGTCTTCTTGCCTCTATAACCTCTGAAGAGAAGTTATCTATTAATCATATTTAGGATCTTTTGTGTGTGATGATTCTCTTCTCTCTGGCTGCTTTCAAATTTCTCTTTTTGTCTTCATCTTTGGACAATTTGAGTATAATGTGCCTTGGTGTGTATCTCTTTGAGTTTATTCTGCTTAGAGGTCATTGAACTTCTTAGATATGTAGCTTCATGTATTTCACCAAATTTGGGAAATTTTTGTCATTAATTCTTCAAATATTCTTTCTGCCTCTCTCTCTCTCTCTCTCTCTCTCTCCCTCCCCCTCTCCTCTCCTCTCCTTCTAAGTCTCCTATTATGCATATATTGGTATTCTTTATGATGTTTCATAGGTCTCTTAGGTTCTATTTATTGTTCATTCTTTTGCTCAAAGTGGGTATTCTCAATTGGCCTATCTTGAATTTGTCTGATTTTTCTTCTGCTTCCTCAAATCTGTTATTAAATTTCTCTAATAAAATTTTCATGTTTTTTATTGTGCTTTTATCTCCAAAATTTCTATTTGGTTATTTTAAATAACTTCTATCTCTTTATTGCTATTGTCTATTTGATGATACATTGTTCTCCAGGTTTCTTTAGTGCTCTTTAAAAATTATTTTCTTTAGCTTTTTGAGCATACTTAAGACAGTTGATTTAAAATATTTGTCTACTAAATGCATTTCCTGGACCTCCTGTGGAAGTTTGTATTAATTTATTTCCTGTGAAAGGGAATACATCCTTGTTTCTTTGCATGCCTCATAAGTTTTTGTTGAAACCTAGAAAATGTGCATATTATAATGTGGCAACTCTAGAAATCATCCTCTCTCCCAAGCCTGGGGTTTGTTGTTACTGCTCATTGTATGTTGTTTTGATTGTTTGTTGTTGTTTGTTGAGTGTCTCTGCTATTTTTGTAAAGTCTATACTCATTGTCATGTGTTCTGTTAGCTTAGTGGTCAGTTAGTGTTTTAACAGAATTTCCTTAAATATCTGGAGTGGAAAAAAAAGAAAAGACATAGGAAAAAAGCTATTCTAGCAATCTTTGCATATTGGTTCTGTCTTGGGGTACTCTTTCAATGCTTACAACTAGACTGTTTACAACTCTGCCTTAGCTTTCACTTCCTCCTTGCCTGGAGCCTGAACATCAGATAGATGTAAAAGCTTAAGGTCTTCTCAGGCCTTTTATGAGTAAGCATTCAGACCTGAGCTTGCATATGGTCCTCTTGATTCCCCACATTACATGGGAATATTTAAAAACCTTTTTATTCCTGTATATCACCTTTCCCAATCTTTTTGGTCTGTCCAATGCTAGTCCTGTTGACTGTCCTTTGCCCCAGGCTGGTGAATTCAAGACTTTTTCCTGTAAATGTTTTCAGCAAATGTCACCCAAGAAGCTGACCCAGTTCTTGGAATGTTTCAAGTCAGCAAAACAAAAATAAGTCCTTGTTCTGGTCTTTGAAGAAGCATCCAAATATTGACAATAAACCAACGAGAAACCATAATTTTTTGAGAATAAGGTCTGTATTGCTCTCTGTGACACTAGCAACCTGAACCAAGAGTATGGACTGCCATCTTCACAACTGTTGCTAATTCTAGAATGAAGAATAATAGGCAGACGATTTAAAATGTCACATGCAGCAGCTTTGTTGTTGTTGTTGTTAAGCTCTCCCCTTGTTGTTGTAAGTTTTTTGACTAGATTGCAGAGTTCTATAAAATTGATTTATACATTTTGTGTTAGTTTATTAGTTTTTTACTATTTTTATTTTGGAAGGGACAGAGCCCTTAAGTTTCCCATTCTGCCATATTTGGAAAATTGACCTACACAAAAATTTCAAACCTAGAAAGTAAGATTACATATTATTTGTGAGTATAATTACATTGTAACAAATGTATAAAATCAGACTATAAGTTTGTACACCGTAGTTATGATAGGAGTTACCTTTAGGAAAGAAGAGAATAGCAATGGGAGGAGAAAAAGAAGAACATTGACTTGTAAAGTAATATATTGCTTAAAATATAAAGATCTGAGGTAAATATGACAAAAAGTGTTATCAGATATAAATTTTATATGATACAAACATAAGTGTTATATTACTCTATGTAGTTTTCTGAAGCTTTCTATTTCTTCCTGCCTCTAAAAAATTACAGTCTCAAGAGAATGAGAAAACAAGCCATAGACTTAGCGAAAATATTTTCAAAAGACATATCTGATAAAGGAGTATTATCCAAAGTATATAAAGAACGGTTAAAACAAAAGATCTAAACAGACATCTCAACAAAAAAGATATAGAGATGATAAGAAGTTGAAAAGATACTCAACATCGTATGATAATATAGAATTGTACATTAAAACAACAATGAGATACCACCACTACATACCTATTAAAATGGCCCAAATCCAAAATATGGATAACACTAAATTCTGGCAACAATGTGGATGAACAGGAACTCCTATTCATTGCTGGTAGGAATGCAAAGTGTTATAGCCACTTTAGAAGACAGTTTGGCAATTTCTTACAAAACTAAACATACTCTTACTATATGATACAGAAATCACTCTCCTTGGTATTCACTCAAGTGAGCTGAAAGCCTATGTTCACACAAAAACCTGCACACAGATGCTCATAGCAGCTTTGTTCATAATTGCCAAAACCTGGAAGCAACCAAGATGTCTTTCAGTAGGTGAGTGGATAAATAAACTGTGCTACATCCACACAACTGAACTTTATTAGAACTAAAAAGAAATGACCTATCAAGCCATGAAAAAACATGAATGAACCTTAAATGCTTATTATTAAGTTAAATAAGTCAATCTGAAAAGGCTACGTACTATATAATTCCAACTATATTACATCCTGTAAAAGGCAAAACTATGGAAACAATGAAAGGATCAGTGGTTGCCAGTGGTTGAAGAGAGAGAAGCTTTGAATAAGTAGTATTCTTAGGGCAGTGAAATCATTCTGTACAATGCTATAATGATGAGCTCATGACATTATATATTTGTCCAAATCCATAGAATGTACAACACAGAATGAACCTAATGTAAACTATGGACTTTAGATGATAATGATGTGTCGATGTAAATAAACCACTGTGGTGAAAAATGTTGATAGTGAGAGAGGCGGTGTGTATCTGGAGGAAGGGGTATATAGAAACTCTTTGTAGTTGATAATCAATTTTTCTGTGAACATAAAACTGCTCAAAGAATAAAGTCTATTTAAAAAAGACTTTAGACTTCTTGGGATGCAGAGAGGGAGACACTCTCAGAGGCTTATCAGTGTGGGCAAGTAAAATGCCTTGGATGTGGGAAAAAGGCCCAGATCATTTCCACACTCTGTTTAGATGTGAATGTATTTCTTCTAGGTAGATTAAAGTTGTTTTAGAGCTATTCAAGTACCTGAAAGAGAATTAGTGTTACAGGGAAGTTTAATTGGAGAAATCTCAATTACATTGATATTCCAAATATCCGTCCCCTATCTCTGAAAACAAGAAGGAATTGTGATTGTGTTAGGAATCTGATTATATTACCTGAAGGAGTTCTGAAGCATTAAAAGAGAGTACTTTTTTCTTATCTCTTCATATGTTCGATGAATTCATCATTGTCTTTCATTGCTCAGTCTTCCTATAACCTTGGATGATACATTTTCATGAACAAGTACCATACTGATTTGTTTCACTTAATGCCTAACAGTAACCACTTGATGTGTAGTAATCATACAACTGATCCACAACAGCATATTTTGAAAATGCCTAGGAGTGACGTCGAAAGCATGGTGGAGTGAGAAACGTCCCCAGGTTTCTCCCCTTGAAACAACAATAAGTTGAATACCTAAAACTCAACGAAATAACCCAACCTGCACACCAGCATCTCTGAGCATGGAATCTGCGCATAAGACCTACTACAGTTCGAAACACTGGGAGTCGGGCAGTAGACGGAGAAACAAAGAAGCTGCAACTCGAAGCTGGAGCTCCATTCTGGAGAAGAAGTTGGGCAGAAGGTGCAGTGGGTTCCCTGAACAAACATGCCTGGGAGAGTTGAGAGAACCATGCAGCAGTAGTGCCCAGAGATCAAGACAGAAAGCAGAGAAGTGGGGGCAGCAGTGAAGAGGGGATGAGAGAGAAGCAACAGTTGAATATTACCAGCCACAATTGCAAAACACGAGTCTGAGCCACATGCCAGATCCCCCAAACCAGATGGCACTTCTCCCATATCTTCCAAGACTGAAAACTGTGAAGCCCCAAGGGAATTTGAGTGAATGCTACCAAAACTGTCACTAACAATGACAGGGACTGAGATTGAGGGTAGCGAGTATGATAGAATATTTATAAGAAAAAAAAAAGGCATAAACAACCATGCCACCCTGAACAAGATTGATCCCATCTGATCTCACAAGCTAAAAAGGGTCAGGCCTGGTTAGTACTTGGGTGGGAGACTACCTAGGAAGACCAGTTGCTGTAGGCATAAAAAATAAAAAAAAAAATAAGGGATTATAGCTGACAAGGTCCTTGCAATCTGTGAGGTCAACCAAGGGTTGCCTTGTATAACAAAGAAAGAGAGAGAGAGAGAGAGAGAGAGAGAGACAGAGACAGAGACAGAGACAGAGAGAGAGAGAGAAAGGAAGGAAGAAAGAGAAAAAAAAGGCATTATTAAGACTTTATATAATGCAAGGATCCAAGAAGCTTAGACAATACCTACTGGAAGCCAAAATAAAAATGCCATCACAGCAACAGGTCAAAGAGGGACCTTTATATAATAAATCTCCATTCTTGGCGGAGGGTGGGAAGCAGAATACACTTACATTAATAGCCAGGTAGAGAAATAGTCTATTAAATACTATGAACAACCAAAGTGATAAGGCACCTCAGAAAGAAAGAGAAAAATCTCCAGAAAATAGCTTACAGAGAGAAATATGCAACATAAATGACAGAAAAATCAGGATGGTACTTCTGAAAAATCTCAGTGAGATCGAAAATAATTCATATCAACAATTTCTGGGATGGGAAAAACACCTAGATGAACAAAATGAGTCTTTTAGCAAGGAGATTGAAACCATCAAAAAGAACCAAATAGAACTTGTAGAGTTGAAGAACATATTGAAAGATGCGAAAAATGAAATAGCAAGCTTGGGAAATAGAGTCAACCAAATGGAGGAAAGCATCAGTGACATCAAGACAGATCTCTAGAAATAAATCAGAAGGAAGAAGAGAGAAACAGAAGAATGAAAAAAAAATGACAGAGAAATACAAGAACTAGCTGATACTATCAGGAGAGGAAGCATGAGAAAAATGGAAATTCTCAAAGAGGAGGAAAAGGAGCAGAGATTAGAAAGAACTTTAAGACAAATAGTTGATGAAAATTCCCCAACACTAAGGATTGAGCTGGAACTTGGAATTCAAGAAGTCAACAGAACACCCAATTATCTCAACTCAAAAAGGCCTTCACCAAGGCCTTTTTGTATTAAAATTATCAAAAAATTAATGACAAGTAAAGAATTCTCAGGGCAGCCAGGGAAAAGAAGACAGCAACCTATAAAGGAAGAGCCATTAGATTGTCCTCGGACTTCTCAGCACAAACCTTACAAGCCAGAAAGGAGTGGAATCAATATTAAACTATGCAGAGAAAGGAACTACCAGCCTAGAATAATGTATCCAGCTAAGCTCTCCTTTAGAAATTAAGGAGAAATAAAGACCTTTCCAGATATACAAAAATTGAGGGATTTCTCCACTTAGAGGCCTGCACTACAGGAAATAATGAAAGGAGTCAGCTCACCTAAAACAAAATGATGAAAAAAAATACACAATTAGGAGTAATGTGACTATCAGGCAAATAGAAGCAGAGGAGTGCAACCCTTACTAAGAATAAGGCATTGTAAAATTAAACAATAAGAAGAGATTTGATATAGCAAGATAGCAATAAACATTCAGCATACCTAGGGACAAATTGAGACAGCAATGACTGAAAAGGGGAGGATTCAAAGATCCAAATTCACAAAGGGGAATGGAGATAAGATATGTGCAGAAGAAAATGGACAACCATATACATGTAACTATCCTTACATATTCATAATGAAAACCACACACCAAAGATTCAGAACTGAATCTTTATATAACATAAAACAAGAATAACCACAGAGAAAAAACACAAAACCCAAACAAAATTAAAAAAAAAAAAACAGACGCACAAAAACAAGGAAGGAATGAAACACCGAGCTACTAAAAAGCAAAATATAAAATGGCTAGAAGACTTGATATTTCAATAATCACCATAAATGTAAATGGACTGAACTCACCAATAAAAAGGCGCAGAGTTGTAGATTGGATCAAAGAACAAAACCCAACCATATGCTGTCTCCAGGAAACACATCTCAGTTACAAAGAATAATATAGACTCAAAGTAAGAGGGTGGAAAATGATATTTCAAGCAAATGGCATTCAGAGAAAAGTGGGCGTAGCAAAACTATATCAGATGAAATAGACTTCAAAATTAAAAAGATAAAGAAAGATACTGAGGGACACTTCAAAATGATAAAAGGAATTATGCACCAAGAAGACATAACACTTATTAATATCTATGCTCCCAATCAGGGAGCCTCAAAATAGGTAAAGCAATTACTATCAGAACTAAAGGGAGAAACAGACCAAAACACTATCAGAGTAGAGGACCTAAATACCCCACTGTCAGATATGGACAGAACATCCAAAGAGAAAATCAATAAGGAAATAACATCCTTAAATGACACATTAGACCAATTGGACATAATTGACATGTACAGAGTATTTCATCCTCAAACAGCTGGTTATACATTTTTCTCTAGTCCACATGGAACAATCTCAAAGAGTGGCCACATACTGAGAAACAGAGGTAGCCTCAACAAATATAAGAGGGTTGAAATCTACCAACCATAACCTCTGATCCTAACACTTTGAATCTGGAGATCAACAGTAAAAAGAAAGCAGAAAATCCCAAACACTTGGAGATTTAGCAACATGCTACTGAAGAATGGCTAGGTCAGAGAAGAAATAAAAAGAGAGATAAAGAGTTACATAGAAATGAATGATAAAGATAGTATAACATCAAAACTTTGGGGACAAGGTAAAAGCAATAATAAGAGGAAAGTTCATATCATTAGTTCCAAAAACAAGAACGAGCTCAAATAAAAACCTAACGCTTCATCTTAAAAAAAAAAAAAACTAGAAAAGGAATAACAAATGAGGCCTAACGTTAGCAGAAGGAAAGAAATAATCAACATTAGAGCAGAAAGAAATGAAGCTGAATACAAACAAACAAATAAACAAAAAAAAACAATAGAAAAATAAATGCAACAAAGAGCTGGTTCTTTGAGAAGATGAATAAAATTGACAAACCCCTGGCTAGACTCACTAAAGGAAAAAGAGAAAGGACACAAATAAACAAAATCACGGATGAAAGAGGGGAAATTATGATAGACACTGCAGAAATACAAAGGATCATACAAGAATACTATGAAAAAGTATATAACACCAAATTTAATAACTTAGAAGAAACGGACAAGTACATAGAAATATCCAACTTTCCTTGACTGAATCAAGAGGAGCTGGAAAATCTAAATAGACTGATCAGCAGTATGGAAATTGAAATGGTTATCAAAAACCTACCAAAAAGTAAAAGTCCAGGACCAGATGTCTTCACCAGTGAATTCTACCAAACATTCAAAGAAGATTTAATACCTATTCTCCTCAAACTCTTCCAAAAAAACAAAGAGGAGGCAATACTTCCCAACTCATGTTATGACTCCAATAATAACCTGATACCAAACCTGGTAAAAGTAACACAAAATAGAAAACTATAGACCAATATCTCTCATAAACAGAGATGTAAAAGTCCTAAATAAGATACTAGCAAACTGAATACAGCAACATATTAAAAGGGTTATACATATGATCTAGTGGGCTTCATCCCAGGGTCACAGGGATGAAGCCCATATGGTGCAACATATGCAAATCGATTAATATGATACACCACATAAACAAATTAAAAGCTAACATATGATAATATCAATATATACAGAAAATCCTTTGATAAGATACAGTATTGATTTATGATTAAAACACTTAATAAAATGGGTATCAGGAAGACTCTCTATACAATAAAGGCCATATGTGACAAACCCTCAGCAAACATATGAAAAAATGCTCAAAATCTCTAGCTATTAGAGAAATGCAAATCAAAACCACAATGAGATACCATCTCACACCTGTTAGAATAACTGTTATCAACAGGATAAGTAATGACAAATGTTGGAGAGGATGTGGAGAAAAAGGAATCCTCATACACTGCTGGTGGGACTGCAGATTGGTACAGCCACTATGTAAAACAGTATGGAGGTTTCTCAAAAAACTAAATATTTGTCTACCATATGATCCAGCAATCCATTATCTAGGGATTTACCCCAAAACTTGAAAACTCATATCTTAAAATATATTTGCACACCAATGTTCATGGCAGCATTATTCACGGTGTCCAAGACATGGAAGCAACTGAAGTGTGCTATGATATAGAAGCGGTGGTACATATATACAATGGAATATTACTCGGCCATAAGAAGAAACGAAATATTGCCATTTGTGCCAACATGGATGGAACACAAGATAATCATGCTAAGTGAAATATATGTGATTTCCATATAAGTGATATGGAAATCACATGTCACTTATAAGTGGGATATAAACCTAAAAACAACAAACAAACAGGACAAGCAAACAGAGACTTATGGACATGGACAATGGACTAGTGGTTACCAGAGGGTAGGGGGAGCAGGGATGTAGACAGGGAAAAAAACTTTAAATCATTTCTTCAACTTAACTAATTAATTAATTAATTAATTAAAATACATATGGTGACAGAAGAAATCTAACTATGGGAGATGAACACACAATGCAATATATATATATATCCCTTACTGTCGAATTGTACACCTGAAACTTACTGGATTTCATTAACCTATATTACTATCAAAAAAAAAGGGTACAAGCTTCTAATTATACAATAAAAGTCATTGAGATGTAGTGCAAAATAAATAAATGAATGAATGAATGAATGAATAAAAAGGAACCATAAAAAAGACTTTCAAAAAATACAGAGCAAAGAACATAGGCTTTAGAGTAATTTAGGCCTAGAATTCCAGCTCAACTAAATAGCAGCTGCGTGACCTTGAATAATTTGCTTAACCTCCTTGAGCATCAGTTGTTTTTTTATTTTGCAAATGATGATACCTCATCGGCTTGCTTTGAGAATCAAATAAGATAGTACCTGCACAGTGCCCTGCACATAGTATAGTAGCAGCTATTGTTATTATCAGAGACTCCAGAAGCTCGATGGGCCCTCAAATTATTCAAGAATCTGTAACTGTAACGTCTCCTAGTAGTTTAATTCAGTATCTAGTTTCTCATTCAATTAAATACTTTCTCTTTACAGTAGTGAAGCCTGTTTACTCTAGTTCAGACCGTTGTAGAACTGAATAACAAGTTCATTATCTTCATATTAACACTGCAAGAGCATTGGACTAGGTAGGAGTCTTAAAAAGCTGGGTTCTAGTCACAGCTCTATGACCAGCAAACAAGATATCCTTTAGTATTTTAATTTTTGCATCTTGTAAAAGAATAATTTCTCCCTTAACCCATACACCTCCCAAGTTTGTTTTGAGGACTATGTAAAGTAATGTGCATGGTTATTGTTTGATAGTTTATATGACACTAAATATGTGAAAGATTAATAGTTATTTTAAGAAATGCATTAAATTATCTCTTATCTATCTCCATTCAAATGTAGTCTTTAATCCTAACTATATGCCTCTGAAAATGTGGAGATCAGTAAAATATTATGTAATGAATTTATTCATTTTTTTCCAGCTTTATTGAAACATAGTAGACACAATTCAATGAGTTTTTTTTCCAATTACAGTTAGCATACAATAATATATTGGTTTTTCAGTGGTACCATATAGTGATTAGAGATCTATATAATGCACAGGGTGATCACCCCACTAAAACTAGTGCCCCTTTTCCCTATTACATATTTATTACAACATTGTTAATTATTTTCCTTCTGTTACACTTTTTATATCCATCTCCATCTTGTAACTATCTATTTGTATTTCTTATCCCTTTTGCCCTTTTTTGCCATCCCCTGCAATTTCCCTCCCATCTAGTAGCCTTCAAAATATTCTCTGTATCTATGAGTTTATTTTCGCTATTGTTGTTGTTGTTGTTTGCTTTGTTCTTCGGATTCCACATGTAAGTGAAATCATGTGATATTTGTCTTTATCTGACCCATTTCATTCAGCACAATACTCTCAAGGTCTATCAAGGCAATATCTTTTTCAAACCCCTTCCTTTTAGTCTGTGTGTGTCTTTTAATCTGAAGTGAGTCTCTTGAGGGCAGCATATGTGGGGGTCTTGTTTTCTTATCTATTCTGCCACTCTATCTTTTGGTTGGAGTACTTAATTCTTTTCCATTTGAGGTACTTGTTGATAGGAACGTAGTTATTAACATTCTTTATTCCTGTTTTTGATACATGATTTTTCTTCTTAAAGAAGTCCTTCCAATATTTCCTATAATACTGGCTTGGCGTTGATAAATATTTTTATCTTATTTTTGTCTGAGAAGCTCTTTATCAGTCCTTCGACTCTAAATAATAGCTTGGCTTGATAAAGTATTCTCAGTTGTATATCCTGGATTTTCATCACTTTGAATATCTTGCGACAAGCCCTTCTGACCTGCATAGTTTCTTTTGAGAAATCAGCTGCCAGTCTTATGGGCGCTCCCTTTAGGTAACTAACTGCTTTTCTCTTGCTGCTTTTAAGATTCTCTCTTTGTATTTAACCTTTGGTATCTTAATAACAATGTGTCTTGGTGTGGACCTCTTTGGGTTCCTCCTTCTTGGGATTCTCTGAGCTTCCTGGAGTTTTGTGTCTATTTCTTTCACCAGGTGAGGGAAGTTTTCCATCATTATTTCTTCAAATAGGTTTTCAACTTCTTGTTTTCCTTCAGGTACCCCTATGACACAGATATTTTTACATTTAACTGTATCCCATAGGTTCCTTAAATTATTATAGTCTTGGCTTTCTTTTTCTTGTCATTCTGATTGGGTGTCCTTGGCTTCCCCATTCTCTATACCATTGGTTCGATCCTCTTCTTCCTCCACTCTCTTGATTCCCTCTAATAGACTCTTCCTCTCAGATAATGTGTTCTCCATTTCTGACTGATTCTCTTTTATAATTTTCATTTCCATTTTTATGATTTTTTTTATCTCTTTGTTAAAGTTCTCACTGAATTCTACATTAATCTTAAGTTCATTGAGCCTCTTTATAACCAGTGTTTTGAACTCTGCATCTGTTAGATTGCTTGACTCCATTATTTCCAGATATCTATTCCATTCTCTCATATGGTTTCTGCTTCTTTGTCTTTTAATTTTGGATGCTTTTCTGTGTCTGTTTCTATGTACTTAGCAACACTACTGTCTCCCAGTCTTATTAGCGGGGCTTTGTATAGTAGGTGTCCAGTAGCACAGTCCTGAGAGGGGTTCAGCTGCAGGCCAAGTTTAGCCCCAGCCTGTGCCCCTCTGAGGCCACCTGTTAAGATTCAGAAAGTGATCCACAAATGCTGTGATTATAGTTGCCTCAAGAGGACACTTCAGAAACTGAGGTCAGCTGCCTCCATTGTGAGTCTTGGAGTTGGCTCAGCAAGGAGCACCAACTTGCCGAGGACACAACTGGACGTGACTTGGGTGGGGCCATGAGTTGGGGGAGGTGGAGTTTCATGGAATCCTCTGTGCAGAGCGACCTCTGTCATCCAGTTGGATGACATCTCAGCTGTGACGGGGCTGTGTCCACAAACTGTGAGTGGGAAGATTTCAGCAGAGGAACAATAAATACTGCCCACAATTCTGCCCGGGAGAGAGCCTCACCTCTGGCCCATGCTCCAACAACTCAGAGTCCCTCTGTAAGTCCCTAGTACCCCCCAAGCATCCAACCCATTCTGGTGCTCAGAGCAAGCAGGTCCATCACCACGAAAGTCCAGTTGCAGACACAGTACCTTTAAGAGGTGTCTGCAGCCGCTGGCTGCAGCTGCTACAGCCTCTGTCTCACTCAGCCACTGGTGACTGGGAAGCCATGGATATTTGCTCCATCCTACCTTCTACCATTGAAAGGTGATTTATTATTCCTCTCCCTAGTTGTAATGCTTCTGTACTTTTAGATCACAGGCGACTTTGCCTGTTGTTTGCTCCGTGTTTCTGTCACACCTATGATTTGGTTGCTAAAAGGATGAACTTTCTATTATCTATGCCATTACTCCCCCTAGACTAAAATTTATTCATTTTACAAATGAATTGAGGGCCTACTTTGTATCAGGCACATTATTAGGTGCTATGGGAACAAAGAGTAATAAAGCATGGTCCTTGCCACCAAGAAGTTTAAAATTCTTAAAGTATAATAGAAAGAGAAACATGAAAAATCAATGTGTTATAATGTGGTAAGTGTTTGGGGATAAATATAGATATGCTATGGGAAAACGTATGAATAGGAGATTTATTCTAAGGGATGCTATGAAAGTCTTCACAAAAGTGATTAGTGTGGACTGTGAAGGACAAATAGAAAATTTCCACATGGAGAAAAGAACATTCTAGGCAGAAGGAAAAGCATAAGTAAATTCATAGAGGCATAAAATCACATAGCATGTATGGTGAGGATGATATTTAAGTATAGTGGGAGAAAAGGCAAAGGAAGTAGACTAGGACGAGAGAAGTAGTAAATTATATTTAGAAAATATTGATTTTTAAGATGCCTATGAAACTTCTCTTTGGATGTTATAAACTAATGAGAACATTGACATGGAAAGATTTGAGAATCATCAGTATATATGTATTAACTAGACATGATAAGGGAAGGAGAATGACGTTTAATATTTGTGTTTCTTGTTTGGTCAACTGGCTAGATAGTGGTGTCCTTGTTGAGGTTAGGAATATGTAGGAGGAAGAGCAGAGGAGTAGATCATATGGTCTTTTGGAAGTGTTGATTTTCAAGATACCAAGGGATATCCAAATGAAGATGTTCAGTAGGCATTTGGATATATAGATATGATGTTCTAGGAGGAATTTCAGTTGGAGATATAGCAATGTATTCTAAGGTAACAGAAATAGGTGAAATTGCCCAGGGATAGTGTGTAAAATAAGAATAGGTACTAGGATAGAGCCATGGTGAATAGTAACATTTAACAACAAGGCAGAGATGGAGGATTCAGCAAAAGAGACCAAGGAGGAACTATAGAGATATCATGAGAACCAGAAGAAGTGTCACAGAAACCAAGAGAAGAGGATATTTCAATGAGGAAGAGGTCAAATGTATGAAAGGTTGAAGACAGAGAAATCAAGTAATATAAGGACTGACAAGTCATCATTGAGTATTTATTGAATACTCAATTTTCACTTGAAATTTTCTGGGCACAAAGGACTTTGACAATATCACACCTGAAAACTAGGAAAAACACTGACAGGCAGTGCCTTGTTTTCCACTCATCTGGTCACTAATATACCTTCCCCAAGTTCACCAATTACTGTGTGTGCTACAACAGTTTAGTTTCCATCACCCTTGCCCCTGAGCTGCTCAGAAAAGGAAGTCACTTGGTTACTTGTTGGAACACTTGTAGTCAATTCAAGTAAAGTTAAAAAAAAAAAAAGCTTAGCCCCTAATGGAACTGACCATATAGGCCTCCCCAGGGTGCTGAGGTTTATGTGCTGAGCCTGGACTATGTTAAGAAAATTAAAACTGAGTTTGTAACAAAGGGGTCAAAGTATCAAGTCGCTAAAAGCAGAAAATTCCACTTGCAACGCAGATGTCTATTCTCATACTGATTTATGATGATAGAAAGTGAAGATTTATAATATGTTTTCCATAAAGTTCTGACAGCCATCGAGCTGGGACATTGAGGGGCCAACTCGAAGGTTCTACCTCATTATCTAGGGAGAGAGGGCAAAGGAAGAGAGTGCTTAGTCACAGAGAAGGCTTTGTGACTTTTAAAAGGACCACCTCTCACACTTGAACTTCTTGAGCTCTGTGACTTGGACTTACTCAATATTTATATCAGAAGTAAGTTGGACCCTTAGTCCAAGCTCAAGGAGTAGTTGTCACATAGCAACTGCATATGAACTGTTTATAGTCACTCTTATGGCATCATGGAAGCTATACCAACTATTATAAGCTAGGTTATGATGCAGTAAGAAGCAGTCTCAAAATTTTAGTGGCTTATAGTGAACTTTTTTTACTCATAATACATGTTCAAAATACATGTCTGATGGGAGGGCAGTAGGTAGGGTTCTACTCATAAGTAGATCTTAGTTGTCTTCACTCTGGGAATTACACCTAATAGAGAAGCCATGTAGGATGTTTCCAGTCAGCATATCATATGGAAAAGGGAAAGTGGAAAAGTAAGCAATGATTCATCAGTCTTCCACCTAGAAGTGACATATGTCACTTCTGTTCATATTTCATTGGCCAAAGCAAGTCTAATGCCTGAGCCTGTTTTAAATGGGTTGGAAAATACAATCTTTCTATAGATAGACACTGCAGGGCGTGACACAAAATATAGGTGAACAGTATAATAGTCTATCAGAGAAACCATAAAATGCATGTTAAATGTTGAATAGATTACATTATAGGTACTCTCTGAACACAAATGTCTAGTTAGTTGTCATGAAAATATCCACTGTCCACTATTCTGTCTCAGAGTCCACCACTGAAGATTCATTCCATGGGGTTATGACATGGTATACCAAAAGCCATTGCTGTCAAAGAGCAAATGCCTGGGATGAGACATCACATTAATATCAACCAAATTAATATAGAATTAGATTAGTGGTCCTATAGCAGGCTGTTATGAGAAGCAGGGAGTACAGCTCTGTGACATTCCATTTAATACTTAATATATTCCAGGCACCATGCTAGATAGAAAACATAAAAATAGAGATATAAAACAAAAAAGAACCAGTCAGAAATGAAGAATACAATAACTGAAATAAGGAATACATTAGAGAGGATCAATAGTGGGCTAGATGAAGCAGAGGATCAAATTAGTGATTTGCAAGATAAGGTAGCAGAAGACATCCAATCAGAACAGTAGCAAGAAAAAAGAATTCAAACATATGAGGATAGTTTAAGGGGCCGCTGACAAAATATCAAGCATACCAACACTTGCATCAACTGTAACTCCTTCGGTGATACCAGAGGAGAAGAGAGAGAGCAAAGAATTGAAAACCTATTTGAAAAAATAATGATGAAAAACTTTTCTAACCAGGCAAAAGAAATAGAGATCAGGAAGCACAGAGAGTCTCAAACAAGATGAACCCAAAGAAGCCCACACCAAGACACATCATCATTAAAATGCCAAAGGTTAAAAACAAAGAGAGAATCTTAAAAGCAGCATGAGAAAAGTAATTAGTTACCTACAAGGGAGCTCCCATAAGATTGTTGGCTAATTTTTCAAAAGAAACTTTGTAGGCCAGAAGAGATTGGCATGAAATACTGAAAGTGATAAAAAGCAAGTACCTACAACCAAGACAACTCTACCCTGCAAAGCTATCATTTAGAATCAAAGGACAGATAAAGAGTTTCCCAGACAGGAAAAAGCTAAAGGAGTTCATCACCACCAAACCAGTACCACAAGAAATTTTAAAGCAACTTCTTTGAGAACAAAAAGTGAAAATAATAAATAAATAAACAAACAAACAAATAAATAAATAATAAAATGTCAATAGATACATGTCCTACATAAATTATTTTAAACGTAAATGGATTAACTGCTCCAATCAAAAGACATAGGGTGGCTAAATGAATAAACAAACAAAACCCTTACATATCCTGCCTACAAGAGACTCACTCAGATTGAAAGAAATACACAGAATAAAAGTAAAAGAATGGGAAAAATATTTCAAGGAAATGGAAATGGAAAAATAAAAGCTGTGGTAACAATACTAATAAATACCAGACAAAATAGATCTTAAAACAAAGACTATAACAAGAGACAAAGAAGGACAGAATCATCCTACTTCTGAGTATTTATCCAAAGAAATCCCAAACACTACTTTGAAAGGACATGTGCATCCATATGTTCATTACACCATCATTTACAATAGCCAAGATATGGAGGCAACTCAGGTATTCATCAGTAGATGAATGGATATAGAAGAGGTTGTATACATATACGGTGGAATATTACTCAGCCATAAAAATGATGAGAGTAACATTAGAAACATGGCAGAGTGAGAAAAGCCCCCAGATCTCTGCCCTTAAAACAACAATAAGCTGAATATCTAAAACTCAACAAAAATATACCCAAAGTGCACAACAGCACATCTGAGCATGAGATCTACATATAAGTGCTACCACAGGACAGAACCCTGGGAGTCGGAAGGTAGACTAGGAGCCAGAGCTCCCTGCAGGAGGAAAGGGAAGGTAGAAGGTTCAGCGTGTTCTCTGAACAGCCCAGCCTGGGATAGCTGCGAGCTGCACACTGCCAGAGGCAGTGCCCAGGCATCAGGGCAGAAAGCAGAGAAGTAGGGACGGCAAAGAAGCAACAGTTGATTATTACCAGCTGTGATTGTAAAACTGTAAGGCTGAGTGGCAGCCCCCATCTCCCAAACCAGAGTGTCCCTCCCCCCATATCCTCTAGACAGAACACCACAAAGCCCCAGGGAATTCTGAGCAAACACTACTGAAACTGTCACTAACACTGACAGGAACTGAGAGTGAGGGTAGCAAGAGTGATTGAATATCTATAAGAAAAAAAAAGGCATTCTTAAGACTTTATATAAAGCAGGGATCCAAGAGGGTTAGAAGCCACCTACTGGAAACCAAAAGAAAAACACCATCTTTGCAACAGGCTAAAGAGAGACCATTATATACTAAAGCTTTCAGGAAAAAAAAATCAGAATATGTTTCCATTAAAGCTAAGGTGGAGAAATTGTCCATTAAACACCATGAACAACCAAGATGACAAGGCAGCTCAGAAACAAAGAGGAACATCTCCAGAAAATAAGCTTAAAGACAGATATATACAACTTAAATGACAGAGAATTCAGGTGGTACTTCTGAAAGAAGTCAATGAGATCCAAAACATTCATATCAAGAATTTCAAGAATTGTAAAAAATACTATATCATCAGAATGAGTTTTTTAGAAATGATATCGAACCCTCCAAAAGAACCAAATAGAAGTTCTGGAGATGAAGAACACATTGAAAGAGATGAAAAATCAAATAGCAAGCTTGCGAAATAGAGTCAACCAAATGGAGGAAAATATCGGTGATACTGAAGACAGAAACCCTGAAATAAATCAGAAGGAAGAAGAGAGAAACAGAAGAAGGAAAAATAATGAAAGAGAAATACAAGAACTAGCTGATACTATCAGGAGAGGAAACATAAGAATAATGGGCATTCTTGAAGGGGAGGAAAAGGAGCAGAGATTAGAAAGCATTTTCAGACAAAGAGTTGACGAGAATTTCCCAAATCTAAAGAATGAACAGGAGCTTAGAATTCAAGAAGTCAACAGAACACCCAATTATCTCAACCCAAAAAGGCCTTCACCAAGACACATTGTGTTAAAATTATCAAAAATCAAAAACAAAGAATTCTCAAGGCAGCCAGAGAAAAGAAGATTGTAACATATAAAGGAAAAGCCATTAGATTATTGTCGGACTTCCCAGCACAAACCTTACAAGCCAGAAAGGAGTGGAATCAAATATTCAAACTATTAAATGAAAGAAACTACCAGCTAAGCATAATGTATCCAGCTAAGCTCTCCTTTAGATATGAAGGAGAAATAAAGACTTTACAGACATACAAAAATGGAGAGAATTCTCCACTATGAGGCCTGCATTACAAGAAATATAGAAAGGGGTAAGCTCACCTGAAACAAAATGACAAAAGGAAAACACACATACCTAGGAGTAATGCAACTAGTAGGCAGATAGAAGAAGAGTACTGCAACCTTTACTAAGAATAGTGCATTATAAGCTTAAACAATAAGAAGAGATTTGCTATGGCAAGAGAGTAATAAACGTTCAGCATACATAGGGACAAATTGAGACAACAATGACTGAAAAAAGGAGGAATCAAAGATCTAAATTTGAAAAGGGTATGGAGATAAGGCATACGCAGAAGAAAATGGAGAGATAGATGATAGATGGGTAATACATAGATGGATAGGTAGATAGATAGATACATTGATAGATAGATGATGATGATGATGATGATGATGATGATGATGATGATAGATAGAGAGATAGATAGATAGATAGATAGATAGATAGATAGATAGATAGATAGAATTATCCTCTACATATTCATAATGGTAACTACACACTAAAGATTCAAACCTGAAGGATATAACATAAAACAAGAAGGACCAGAGGGAAACCCCACAAACCCATCCCACCCCACTCTTCAAAAAAACCAGACACACAAGGAATAGGAAGCAATGGAAACACCAAGCTACCAGAAAGCAAAACATAAAATGGTTATAGGAAGATCTCATATTTCAATAATCACTCTAAAGGTAAATAGACTGAACTCATCAATAAACAGGCACAAAGTTGCAGATTGGATCAAGAAACAAAATGCAACCATATGCTGCTTCCAGGAGACACATTTCAGTTCCAAAGACAAATATAGACTCAAAATGAAAGGGTGGAAAATGGTATTTCAAGGAAATGGCATTCAGAGACAAGCAGGAGTAGTGGGATTAATATGAGATGAGACTCCAAAATAATAAAGGTAAAGAAAGATACTGAAAGATATTTCATAATGATAAAGGGAATCATGCACCAAGAAGACATAACACTTATTAATATCTATTCTCCCAATCAGGGAGATCTGAAATATGTAAAGCAATTACTAACAGAACTAAAAGAAGAAACAGATCTAGACACTATTGTAGTATGGGACCTAGATACCCCACTGTCAGATATGGACAGATCATCCAAACAGAAAATCAATAAGGAAATAACATCCTTAAATGACACATTAGACCAAGAGGACATAATTGACATTTATAGAGCCTTCCATCCCAAAACAGCTGCTTATATATTCTTCTCTTGTGCACATGGATCATTCTCAAGGATTGACCACATACTGGGACACAGAGATAGTTTCAACAAATAAAAAAGGGTTGAAATCATACCAACCATATTCTCTGATCATAATGCTTTGAAGCTGGAGATCAACTGTAAAAAGAAAGCAGGAAGAACCACAAATATATGGAGATTAAACAACATGCTACTGAAGAATAACTGGGTGTGAGAAGAAAGAAAAAGAGAGATCAAGATATACAAAGAAACGAATGATAATAATAGTAAAACATGTCAAAATTTGGGGAAAATGGCAAAAGTCATCCTAAGAGCAAAGTTCATATCATTACAATCCTATCTCAAAAACCAAGAACAAACCCAAAGAAAAAACCTAACACTTCATCTTAAAAAACTAGAAAAGGAAGAACAAATAAAGCCTAAAGTCGGGCTTTCCTTCATTAAAGAAGGAAAGAAATCATCAAAATTAGAGCAGAAATAAATGAAATAGGAAAAAAATAGAAAAAATAAATGCAAAAAAGAGCTGGTTCTTTGAGAAGGTTAATAAACTTGGCAAACCCCTGGCTAGACTCACTAAAGAAAATGTGTACCTCTGCGATGTCAGTCATAATTTTCCCTATTTCATCCCTGATTTTGTTTATTTGTGTCCAAAGACTTGAAAACTCATATCCAAAAAAATATTTGCACACCAATGTTCATAGCAGCATTATTCACAGTGGCCAGGACATGGAAGTAACCCAAGTGTCCTACGATAGATGATTGGCTAAAGAAGCTGTGGTACATATATACAATGGAATATTACTCAGCCATAAGAAGAGATGAAATAATTCCATTTGCAACAACATGGATGGATCTTGAAATAATCATACTAAGCAAAATGTGCCAGACTGAAAAATTTGAAAATCACATGATATCACTTATATGTGGGATATAAATCTAAAAGCAACAAATGAACAGGCAAACAAACAGAGACTCGTGTACATGAGCAATGGACTAGTGGTTACCAGAGGGCTGGGGGAAGGTTGGAGGGGAAAGGCAGATGGGGGAAAAAGTTAAATCATTTCTTCAAATAAACAAACAAACCTAATAAAATAAATAAGATTAAAAAATTATCCCTGCTTTGGAGATTAATTGCAGTAAGAAAATGGCCCAGAAACCTAGAAAGGGCCTAGAAATTCAAGCTGCCTCATACTGCAAGCTCCAGTGAACTCTTGTTGTGTGCATTCTTCAATTCTAATCACTGCCATCCAAAGGTCTCACTGGTCATGTCCTTGTACTTACCACACAAGTAGCCTTCTCTTTGCCTCTATCTGCACCTAGATCCATAGCAACCACTCCTGCTCCTGATCCCTGAGGTTAGGTATAATAGGTGACAGCTTACAAAGCTCTCTTTCTGTACCTCATAAGGCAGGTAAAACAGATAGTCTTGTGCTCATTTTACAAGTGGGAATTTTATGAGACAGAGAGATTAAGGGACTTGCCCAAAGTCACAAAAGCAATAAAGATAATTGCCAAGTCAAATTGGAACTCAAGTATTTTGTTTCCAAATCCTGCCTTCTTTATCTAAATTGATATTTCCCAGCATGTTCTCCACAAAGCATAGATTTATTGAAAATTGCCTTGGTAGAATGAGGGTGTTCCATGATCTAATAAGCATTTACTTCCCTTTCTACTCTCCTCATGATGATACACTATGCACTTCAGCATGTTAGAAGCTCTGAGATGTAATTCGTGTAATCCAGAGTTTCCAAAATATATTTATGAATAAGAAGAGCTCATATTAATTAACTACTTACTGTGCCGGGATCTATGCTAAGTGTTTTACATACAGTAGCTTATTCTATCCCACAAACATTCTTATGACCTTTGTATTGTGCTTAAGTTCATTTTACCAATGATGAACCAAGGCCCAGAGAAATAAGGTGACTTGTCCACGTTCACAGAATAGAAGCATGACCAGGAAAGATCTTAAATCTGACTCTATGTAATACTTGATCACCAAAATTTTCTGCCCATAAGTCCTTTTTCTATGCCATAGAACTAGTCTCTTGCAGAATTAATTTTGAGAAGAGTAGTTCCCCCATTCACCGACCTCTTAATAACCTTGCTTGTTCTTATTGCCTCAACACCCAGAATCACCTAGAAAAGGAGTTACTGTCAGTCACTGAGCAAAGAACCTACATGCTGGAAAATAAGACAAATATTTGGCTACAGGGGGAGAGAGAAAGGTGTAGAGAGCATGAGAACTCTGCCAGAAAGGTTACTAGAGACTGGACCCTGAAAGATGAGACAGAAGTACATCACTAACCAAAAAGGCCTGTTTCATAGTTCTACACTACATGCTCAGAGGCAGAATCATAACAGAATTCTCAGTGGAATCAATTAAATTCATCGTCTCTCTACCCAGCAGGGCAACTACAGTGATATATATCTGCTGTGCGGGCTGCTGCTGATTGCAATGCCAGGTAAATGGAGCAAGGCATTGTGTCCAGTGACAAAGAAATTGAGTCACTAGGAGGTTAAGTAACTTGCCTAAGGCTTCACAGCTAGTAGTATGATTTGGAGCTAGACATTGTGCTGAGGATACAGAATAAAATGAGATATCTTTCCTGCCCTTGAGAAATTTACTTTCAGGTGTAGGATATAAATAAGCATCCACAAATGTAATATAGTGTGACAATGTAATATACACCAGGAACCAGGGAGGCTTGGCAGCATTATTAGTAGACCCCAGTCCTACCTGACGGCAGGAGAAAGATAACTCATGTAGGTAAAAAGAAGGCTTGATTAGAAAGAGACCATATCAAAATGTCTAAAGGTCAAGTCATGGATCCTGACTTTTCTTTAGTATTTTCATTAGGATCTAGAAAGTATAAGATACAAGAAAGCCCTTAAAAAAAGAAAAGATGGAAAGAGCCAAGTGAAAAGAACACAGTCTTCCTTCTTAAAAAAAAAAAAGGGTGAAAACCCTTTAAAACCCTGAAATTAGATGTGGTAACTCATTAGAAACTGTCAATTAGAAATAATGCAATTAGAAATAAAAGCAAAGAACTTGACGAGTTGCAAGCAGGCCAGTCATCAGAGGATGGAAGTTGCTTGAACTGCTTGAAATATCCAAACAGGAATCTGTGGGTCAGCTATTTGATATCTGATTGTGTGAGAAAGTTTCTCTATCATCAGAGTAAATACTGTATAGGGTAGGTTATTTGAAGTTTGTTGTGGAAAGGGAACTAAGTGTAGCTCAGAATTCATTTCTTTAAATCATACTTTATATTATCTTTTCTTAAAAAGACTGAAAATATTTAGAGATAATAACCGATGTGATTTTAATGGTTTTCTTTCATAGAATAAAGGGAAATTGTGTCATGTTAATCTAGTTTCTCTTAGTTTCACATTAGAAGATGATGATAAGGAGGGTGGAGGAGACCCAAATGTTCACCTAAGCAAAAGAATGTCATTACCAAGGATCTAAAGAGACAAAGGGGTCAAGTTAGCTTAGGAGGTTAATGAGTGATGCTGAGGAGACCAAGGGTGTGAGTGTGGGTTCATTAGATTGAGCCAGGTATATAACAAGTAGAAAAAGGATCCAGCTACATCTTACTAGTAGTAAATCAGTGGACACCAGCTTTGTGAAGAATGGTATGTTATCAACCCCTAAAATAAGGCACACCAGGAATAAGTGAGGACTTCGAATCCATAGCTCATGTGGAAAACTTTTTGTTCATTCATTGCAACAGGGTATCTACTCTTGAGGAACTCAATAACTTGATTGGAATTGCAGTTCACTTCCTTCAGAGCTCCTCCTGCTGAGAGAGAGAGAGAGAGAGAGAGAGAGAAACAGAGAGAAGGGAGAGAAGGAGGGAGAGAAAGAAAGAGATGATAGAATAGTCAATGTATACAAGTTATCTATTTCTGTGTAACAAATAACCCCAAGATATAGTGATTTAAAATAACCACTCTTTTTTGCAAACAATACCTATAATAAGGGTATTGTCATCCAAAATATATGAAGAACTCATACAACTCAACAACAACAACAATAAAAATCTATTTTAATTAAAAAATCCAAATACAACTCAACAACAACAACAAAAAAACCTATTCCATTTTAATTTAAAAAATCCAATTAAAAAATGGGCAGAACACCTAAACAGACACTTCTCCCAAGAAAACTTACAAATGGCCAACAAATATATGGAAAGATGCTCAACTTCACTATCTATTAGGGAAATGCATATCAAAACCACAGTGAGATATCACCTTACACTTATTAAAGTGGCTATTACCAATAAGACAAGAAATAACAGGTGTTGGGTGAGCATATGGAGAAATTCATACACTGCTGGTGGGGATGTAAATTGGTGCAGCCAGTATGGAAAACAGTATGGAGGTTCCTCAAAAAATTAAGAAAATTACCATATGACCCAGCAATCCATCTTCTGGATATCTACTCCCAAAATGTAAAAACATGTATTTGTAAAGATATATGTACCCCTATGTTCATTGCAGCACTATACACAGTAGCCAAGACATGGAAACAACTGAAGTGTCCTTCAATGGATGGTTGGATAAAGAAGATGTGGTACATATATACAATGGAATACTACTCAGCCATAAGAAAAGATGAAATACCGCAATTTGTGACAACATGGATGAATCTTGAGAGTATCATACTAAGTGAAATAAGTCAAAAAGGGACATGGGCCATATTTCACTCATATGTGGGATATAAAAACAGAAATCAACAAATGAAAAATGAAACAAATTCATAGACACAGACAACACTTTAGTGGTTACCAAAGGGGAAGGGAAGCAAGGGGGGGTGGATTGAAGAGGGTAAATGGGGTCAAATATATGGGACAGAAAGAGACTAGACTTTGGGTGGTAACCATATAATGCAATATACAGATTGTACATTTAAAATTTATATAACGTTATTAACCAATGTCACCCCAATAAATTTAATTAAAAAAAAAACAAAGTCCAAAGTGAAATTTTACTTAGTCTCACTTGCAGAGATAAAACTATTAACAATTTGTTATTCAGCTTTCTAAACATTTCCTTATATATTTCCTTATATATTCCTTATATGATCTCTAGTGATGTACTTTCCAGTCTAATAATGAATATCTTTCCTATATAACATCATTCCTTCTTCACAATGGATGCCTATGCTTCCATTTTACGGACATATTATACTTTACATATTTAGTCAGTATTCTATGTATGCAATTAGTTGTTTCTTTTTGTTTTGCACTATTAAGAGTATTGACTTTTTAAAACATTATTAATTAATTAATTAAAATAAAAAAATCACCACCATTCATTTGGCTCATAGTTCTGCGGGTCACGGGGAATTCTCTCAGCTGGGATTAGGGCGAGATAAGCAACATGCCTAGGGCACAAAATTTAAGGAGGCACTCACTCAGAGTCATTCAATTCTCAACAGTATACTTGCATAATCTTGACTATTAACATCTTCTTAACTTTTGTACTGTAAGCACTTCATTTGCCTCACCCTAGTGCTGGCTCTGATAATTTTTCTAGAATAAGCCAATTGGGATAATCTCTGTAATGGTGGTCAGTTTATAAGTCAGTTAACAACTGGAAGATCTAGAATATCCTCACTCACATGTCTGGCAGTTGGTAGGTTATTACTGGAAAATAGGGGTGACTGGTCCTGACATATCTCTTCATTCAGCAGGCTAGCCCAATCTTCTTCACCTGGTGTCCTTTACAGGATTCCCATTACATGTGCTACTGTCCCAATGGCCAAAGCAAGTCACACAACCAAAACAATAGTGAGTGTAGAAGGTAATTATACATGGAATAAGGAGATGTGAACAAATTGAGAGCCATTACTACATCACAATGCTCAAAGGTGAAATAGAAGAGAATGGCTGTGGTGAATGCATCAAATGAATAAATAACTAATTTATAATCAGGAGACGACCAGAGAAAGATTCTCTCTAGACTGTATCAGCCTGTCAGGAAGGAACTTCCTTACTAAAGGAGTAAGATTGGATAGCTACAGCATATACATCCCTCAGAATTTTAAACATGGGCTTTTCAAGTACTTGGCCTATGTATGACTTGGTCCCTATATCTCTACCTGATGAGAACCCCAAGATAGACATCTCCAACACTCCCACAAGGCACACACCACAGGAGAACTTAGGGATCCTATCCACAACAATTCCTCTTCTGGGATAAGTTGAGAATCCTTGTTTTAAAGTAAAAGCAACCTTAACTCCTACCCCTAAATACACAAACACCATTTTGCCATTGGATACAAGGACTACTTCTGTTTGAAATTCAACTGCTCTCCAAATCTGTATTTAATTGCATAAAGAAAGAAAAGTCACCATTTTCCTAATTGGTTCTGTGCAGAATTAGGCAAATAAACCAATAAAAAGAAATATATGAACATTTGCTACTTTTTGAAACCTCATCTCTAATCTGCTTCAATATTTATCTGGAATTTGAAGCCTGATATAGCCAATCACATTTCCCCAAATCTGTCTCCAAGCAACTCTATTGCAATTTTGACAATGAAGAAAGATGCTTTGTTCATATATTAGAAACTTTGCCTTGCTAGGAACTTTTATTCAAACACCAGCAACACTGATGTGTGCAAACAGGAGGACAAGGGAACAATTGGATGACTGTGGAATCAGTCACCTGACATGGTGTACGAGCTTATCCCAAAACAAACCAGTGGGAGCAATTGTCAAAGACATCCATTGTTTGTTCTGAAAGTGTCAGCAGTCTCAATTACTCATTCTTCCCTGGAAATCATTCCAGACAAAAGGGATCTGAGAAGCTCATTTTCACATGGTGGAACCAGAGAGCACATTATTTACTGGTGAGACGAGCCGACTGTATTTTATCCATTGACACTTATTCCCCAGGCAGATCATCAAAATTCAGCTGTTGGGATAATTATGGGAAATATATTCGCATGCATGTAAAATGGGTCATCTTCAGATGAAAGACCATGCAACACAGTTAGTGCTTATTTGTGAATAAGTACTAGAGACTTATTTGAAGAAAACTCCCAAACCATTGGCTTGACAAAGGATATGAAGTAGTAATGAGAGCACTGGGGAAAAGAATTTTCCAGACCTTACACCACACACAGCTTGCCCAAGAGATGGATCAATTCCACAAAGAGCCAGCTTATTCTCTAAAACATTGGGTATTTTCCTGTCATTATTTAGGAGCAACTTTTCCCTTTCACCAAATTTTGACTATAAATGAGAAAGATAAATAGGCCCTTTTGAAACTGAAGGCAATTAATTCCAGCATCCAAAGTTTCCAAAACTGTTTCCATGACCTTCCTTATGATCTCTAACAACATTTCTCATTCTAGGACAAAATATTCATTTAAGCAGTAAAGTTCTACATATGCTCTTTTGGTGCTCACATTTTTAACAGGCTTTGGTGGATTTAACTCTCAATTTTTGGAATACAATTCATTTTGATCCCAATTGGTATGGAGGAAGGTGACACCACTAGGACATTAGACTTCATCAGCATAATGGTCTTTTAGTCTACTTTTGGGGAAAAAAGAAGTCACTGGATTGTACCATGACTATACAAGGCCAGAGAATGTAGGGTTTAAATACCGGGCAGAGAGTTTGGGCTGAGATTACCCATCCCATACATACACTGTGCTCTATTTATGCTGATTATTTCATTGTTGCCCTAACTCCTATGTTTCTCATTCTTATATGTTCTATGCCAAATGATACTATGAATATGAACATGGGAGAACAAAAAACAGCCATGATAATCACATTAGTCAGCTTTAAAAAGGTCAGATGAGTCAAATTTTTCATGAGCTTTCATAGACTATATGATACATCTTTTTTCAGCCAAGGCCGGTGTTCATGGACCTCCAAGGCTCTAATCCATTATGGGGTGGTTTAGATATAACATTAGGGAGATAGAAGCCCCCAAATCAAATCTACACTGGTCTCTAAGAACAGGAGATGGAGTCTTCTTGCAGGGACTCAGTAATTATTTGTTTAATGTTCAGTAGTAGGCACTGGGGGAGCTAAAATGAGATAATGGGTAACCTATGGTTGGACAGAATATGACGACTGGTTATCTAGAATATAACACTGGAAATCCAGGTAGGAAGTCAATATACAGGAAATATGTTGGCAGATAGTAGGGTCCTGACAACTGGGTTAGGGGTTTATGGCAGAATGCCTGTCCCAAGAGGACATAGACAAAGTAGAATTGGAGGTACTAGATAATTAAACAAGACAAAATAAATAATAAATAAGTGCTGCAGGGCAATTAGAGCTGGAACACAAAGTTAGAGCTCCTCTAAAACACGGTTAACCTAAGGTCCTTTCCCAGAGTATTAGACTGGGAGACTGTTAATCCTTCCTGATCAAGGTTAAGTTTGGTCCTGGACAGTAGATAGAGCTAAAGTCTGCAGAAGCTATTACATAAGAAGTTGTAAATTTAATAACTGTCTCCATGCTTGCTATTTGTGTTTTTTTCTCCTGTAGTGATTAGCCTTCAAACTTCTAGAGCAAGAGTTGGCAGACTTCCTGGAAAGTACCATGTAGTAAATATCTCAGGCATTATAGTCCATATATAATCTCTTGTCACAACTACTCACGTCTCCCTTTAAAATGCAAAAGTAGTCATAGACAATACATAAACCAATGGGTGTAACTGTCTTCCAATCTGCAACCAAGTTTAAGGGGAAAGAGACCAAGCTGGGCAGCTATGGAGGAAAAGGAAATAAGCAAAGAACTCAGGCTTTGCTGCTGCAAGGAAAGAAAGAATCTCAGGAAGTAGGTCTAACTCTTAGAAGAAACATTGCATTTGAGAAGCAGAAATCCTTGTTGATGCTCTCTGGTGGTGCCTCTCAAATCATAGTACACAGCTACCTCATCTATTTATCCATGTGGCCAGTTCTGGGAAGGAAAAAAATTGTAGGTGAAAAAAATGGAAGGAGGAAATTGAGCTCAAGGGAGCTTAGAAATAAAGAAGTCTGACTTCTCCTTATTGAAACAACTTGGGCAAGAAAAAGTCTGAGAGTGCCTAGGACCCTGGCAAAGGCCTTGAGGCCTATAAGGAGATTTGAGGGAGATTATGCAGGTCATAATTATAGTAGTCAAAGGAGTAACTCACAGTTTGTAAAAGAATGCTCCTCGGATTATTGAGTTCTTCTTGAACTGCTTTGAGTGTACAAATGTTACACTTTGTCCTTCAGGGCTCTTAGGGACTAATAAACCTGTGGACCAACTCTGAACTACACTTAAAATGCAAAATAGATTTATGTGGGTGAAGTAACATGCACATATGCTTAAAAATAGTCTATTGGGACATTTTCTCAAAAGTACCCTGCAAATAACAACTGGATCCTAGACATGCAGCCAAATTTTATAGACTCTGAAAACAGTCCCTATGGGAACAAAAACTTCTGTCTCTCACTGTGTCTTCTGACATCCTAGCAGACACTCAAAGTTAAGGGCACTTAGAAGACAAAAGATGTGTTATCCCACAGACAGAAGGTTAAAATGAGATAACAACTACAATCTTAGTCTGCTCCAAGTCAAACGATCTGATCCTGCTTCTTCTGAACTCTCTCCAGAAAGAGAAAGGCACACCCAGGAGGACTGTTCCAACTTAGTCACAACCATGGGGTAAGCCAACTAAGAACTTAAGAGGAGGGGGAAGGGAGGTTTACAAAAACACTTCTTCAAGTATGTGCACTCACTCTGGAGCCAAAATGAATCTGAAGAAGAAATAACTCTTCATTTTCCACTTATTTCTAATTAGGGTTTCTCTCTTTTATTGTGTGAGAAGAAGACAGTCTCCTTGGTGAAAAAGAAAAGCTTTAAACTGAACCTAGAAAGAGATCATGAATTAGACACGATGGAAAATCAGTGACTCCAATTCACTAACCCAAGACCATGACCCCTCAATGGCAGAGAACTAGAAATTCTATTTTCTTGGTTTATGAGGACATCTGAATAAGCTGGGACAATTTAGAAACAGACTTTTCAAATACACTCAATTCAATCGTGCCTGTAGATTAGTTCTGAGACTAAAGACACTCTATTGCAAACTTGTTTGCAAAATTAGAGACACACTTGTATATATTATGAACCATGTTTCAAAGATGGCTCTCCTTCAGTATGAAGGTTCCTCAAAAAACTAAGAATTGATCTAACATATGATCCAGCAATCCCTCTACTGGGTATTTATCCCAAAGTTTTGAAATCTCAGATCTAAAAAGATATTTGCACACCAATGTTCATAGCAGCATTATTCACGGTGGCCAAGAAATGAAAGCAACCAAAGTATCCTACGATAGACGATTGGCTAAAGAAGCTGTGGTACATATATACAATGGAATATTACTCAGCCATAAGAAGAGATGAAATCCTACCATTTGCGACAACGTGGATGGACCTTGAGATAATCATGCTAAGCGAAATAAGCAAGACAGAAAAAGTTTAAACCACATGATATTACTTATGTGTGAAATAGAAACCTAAAAGCAACAAACAAACAAGACAAACAGAGACTCATGGACATGGACAATAGACTAGTGGTTACCAGTTGGGGAAAGGAGGTAGATGGGGTAAAAGGGGTCAAATATGTGGTGACAGAAATCCGACTATGGGAGGTGAACACGCAATGTAAATATATATATATATTTACCTCATTGTTAAAATGTATGACTGAAATTTACCAGATTTCATTAACCAATGTCACCATAAAAACAAACAAACAAACAAACAAACAAACAAACAAATAAAATTAAGGGAGAAAAAAAATGACTCTCCTTATACCAAGATAGTATCTACAAAAATAGTCAATTGTTTTGAATGAATTGGTCAGAGACTATTTAGAACTCTTCTACCTGGTAGCTAAGAATTGACTAGTATTACTGTTTCCACATTTAAATGATCTAAATAAAAAAAAGATATTCAATGATAATAGTAATAATTTACCATAGGGTCTGCATCTTAGGTTAAAACACACATTCTTTCCTTCTTCATTTCTTCCCTGCCAAGAAACTAACAAACTTGAATAAGTAAACAGTTTCCAAATATTTATATTGATAATTAACAACTTTGATATCAATTACAAAACAGTGTTTTTGTCAAAGAGTGGTGTAGTTTATTGGTAGATATTATGTATAGCTGTGATTTCACTTTGTTAGATTGGCTTAGACTCAAAATTGTAACTCAGAATTGATATATGTTATAATTCTTCATATCACAGCTGGTGTCCTGATTTCCCCGAGAATAATAAAACTTTTATTTATCCCTGCCTCTTTTCTGTATTGACTCATCAAGAACAACTTGTTTATCATTATCTGTTCAATAACCATACTCAGGGTTGTTATGGTGGCTGATTCTATGGCAGCTTCCACATGGCTTTGACCCTTTTACTGACTCTGGATTCTCAGTCTAAGTTTTAGATAATGGCTTAAATAACTCTGACTCATCCCTGGGAGAGGCCCTGGACTGATTTCTCCTGGAAACTTCATTGGGTGTCCTAATTTCTAACCTTAAACTACGGCTTTGAGATTGACTCACAGATTTCCGCCTTGTCCTGATATATTCATTGGGAAAAAGATTTGTCTTTTGATATTTAGCATGAGAAAAGTGTTTTATTCTATGTAGAAATGTAACAAATATGTGAATCTCCAGTTTTCTTGAGCACAGAATAAGAATGTTTTAAAATTACTATGAAAAATATAAGGTGTTTTAAGGTATCACGCTAAAAGAAGAAGTAAGCTTAATTTGTAACAAGAGAGATTTGGTCTTGACAACAAGCTCCTTCTGCACTGCCATTTTGTTTACCCATTAAAATAGGTTAGCCATTGACTTAAAAGGTAGGCGGGCAGACTAGGGTTGGACCCTAGCTCTACTACTTTTCCTATGTAAACCAAGGCAAATTACTTAACCTGTAAGTCTGGAGTGTCCATATGGAGGCCCCTCACAACCAGGAACACTCACATTGGACTGATACCTTTACTGTGTTATGTCACTGAGAATTTGGAGTTTGCAGCTTAGAGCAGCTAACAATATCTTAATTAATACACTTTGAATTTTATTATCTAAGTGCTAGAATGTTCTCTTGGAGGTCGCTTCGTTTGAGTCTGCATGGTATCAGCAGAAAGGAGTAACAGGATATTCTGGTAGGTTTCTGTTGACACAGCACTATCCAAGGGATTTATGCTAGATGTCTTCTCTTTGCCTTGTCCGATCTTTTCTCCACTCTTCTTTCCTCTCTGCCCTCTGTAATCTGAACTATATGGATTACATTAACCAGCTCTCTTACCCTCTGGCATTTGACTGAGTTTGGCTAATAGGAAGCTCCCACAGGAGGTCAGAGAGAAGGAGGAGAGTTAGTTTAGAGTATAGATTCACTTGGCTCTTCCACTGTGAAGTTTCCTAGGGGTGGCTATGTCTTTCAACCAAAGGTCAGTGCTCTTCTTAAGGCGGATTTCTCCACACCACTCTCTCCTCCCTTTCAATAACCATTCTTCACCTTGTACCTTTAGGCCTAGGGCTGGAAATAGCTTTGTTGCTACTAACTCTGAGTTATTGCACTATCCATTATAAGACATCTCCTCTCTCATCTACTTTTATGTAAACAGCTTCTTTATATGTCATTTATATCTCAAAGCTGAGAGAAAAGTAGCCCCTTAATTCAACATCTCTCAAATTCTTTTAATTTGAATGTGCCATCTGTTTTTGTTTGAGACACGACTAATACAGAGAACCAGAATTAGATGCTCACAAGGCAATCTCCATTAGTCAATATGAATGGGGCCATTTGAATCTGCCAATTTCATCCAATTCCAGTTGTGTACATTTTTTGTAGGGCTTCTCATTTCTCCCACAACCATAGCCATAGTGGCTGAGGACAATGTAGCTTAAAGTAGCTGGATAATATTTTGAAAAATTTTTAAATATTATGTATATGAATTTTGCTTTCTACTGTTTATCTACACTTTAAAGAAGTAGAACATAGTAGTTAAGAGTACTTGGCATCAATTAGGCTCAAGTTAGCTTTCAAGTTAGGCTGTCTCCACTGCTTATTAGCCATTATCTTAGATAAGTTACTTAGTCTCCATAACCCTGAGCTTCTTCAATACTAAAGTAAGAATAATAATATTGACCTCATGTAGTTGTTTTGAGGAATAAATGCCTGACTCATATGTAGTGCTTAGTAAATTTAGCTCCATAAAACCATGTATGCTTGACTAAAATTTGTATTCCAAGAAGATGGTCCTTGTTTAGTCTCTAACTTCATATAACTTTAGTATATAATTATACATATCCCAGTTTGAAAAGCATGAATATGCTATCTAAAGTTATGTTTAGGGAAAAGCAAAGTAGCTACAAGGGAAAAATTGCTGATACTTGATTTCTAAGAAGAAAGGAGGAAAGAAAGAAAGGAAAGAAGGAGAGAGATGGGGTAAAAGAGAAAGAGAGGAAGGGAGGGAGGGAGGAAAAAGAGATAGAAGGAAAAGTACCATCTTGAAGAGTCTGTATAGCATAACAATTCAGAACATAAATTGCACCCAGTCAAGATGGTAGAGTAGGTAAACACTCTGCTTGCTGCCTTTCACAACCACGTCAAAATTACATCTAAACTCCAGAACAATCATTGAGAATTGCCTGAAGTCTAGCCGAACAGAAGTTCTACAACTAAGGACATATAGAAGAAGCCACCTCCAGATTGGTAAGAGGAGTTATACCCATGTGTGGCAGTTAAAAATTTGGAGAGATATCCTGCCTGAAGAGGTCCCCACAGAGGAGCAAAGGGTACCAGCCCCATACTGGGCTCCCAAGAGCAGGGTTCCAGTGTTGGGAAGAGAAGTCTGCATAACTTCTGCCTGTGAAAACCAGCAGAGATTGTGACTCAGTGAGATGGAGGGCTGCTGGAGTTTCAGGTGTTACTCTTAAAAGGCCCGCATAAGAATTTACTCGCTGACAGATTCACTTATTCTGATCTTCGTCTCTGGAGCAGCAGCTCAATAGGTGCCAGGGAAATATAGGGAGGAACTGAGCTATCTAGCTTCAAAGAAAGGGCTGGAGGGATAGCTTTCTTCCAGACAGATGTGCTGGCAGATTCCCTTGTTCCTTTGTTGAACCCTCCCCAGTTCCAGCATGCAAAAATAGGTGGCCACTGTATCTGAGTTTTGATCAACCTGGCTAACGCTGGTCACCCCACTCAAATGATTCCCTGAGACCCCGCACCACCAAAATAGCAGGCCCACCCAAGCCACTTCCAGTGGCTTTTCCATACAAACAACCTGCCTTGGGCTCATGCTGCAGACATTCCTAAAATCTCTCAGTGGTTCACAAAATCCAAACAAGCAGCATCTGGCCTCGACATGCCCCATGATTTTTGCTGAGTAGCCCCAAGACCAGCAAGTAGCAGCCAGCCTTAGTTAATAGCTAGGATCCTCAAGGCACTTCAAGCCCAGTGCAGGTGGAAGCCATCTGCAGATTGCTTGGTGGATCATGTCACATGACCCCAGGCAGACCACAGAAGGCAGCTGAAATTGGCATGAGGTGGAGCCCCTCCCAGGAGGCCCTAGGGCCTTCATGCCCGGCAGCCTCCTTTGACATGAGTATAACGTGGGACTACATCCAAAGACAACACACCCAAAGGGCAGACTGGGCAGGCACCAGAGCTCTGCTAAAGTGAATCCTACTCCATAGGGTCAGCCCCTGCACAAAAGTTCCTTGACTGTAGTCATGACCAGTCCTTACAACCAATCAGCCCAAGGGTCAATTCCTCCGGAGGCATTAATGTGAAAAAAGCAACCAAGGTTCAACTACAATAGGAGGGCAAACTCAACCCAAACAAAAGACACACTTGTAACACCCGACTCAGGTGACTAGGGAGACTGCCCCACTGGGCCCCATAGGACACCTACTACATACAGTCACTCTACTAAGACTGAGAGACAGAGCAGCTCTACCTAATACATGGAAACAAATGCAGAGAGTCAGCCAAAATGGGGTGACAAAGACATGTATCCCAAATGAAAGAACAGCAGAAAGCTCCAAAAAAGGAACTAAACAAAAAGAAGATGAGCAATCTACCAGGTTCAGAGTTCAAAACACTGGTTATAAGGATGCTCAATGAACTTAAGGGAAGAATATATGAACTCAGTGAGAACTTTAACAAAGAAATAGAAAACATAAAAATGGAGATAGAAAAAGAGCCAAACAGAAATGAAGAATACAATAACTGAAATGAAAACTACCTTAGAGGAAATCAACAGTAGGTTAAATGAAGCAGAGGATTGAATTAGTGATTTGGAAGATAAGGTAGCAGAAAACAGCAACAAGAAAAAAGAATCTAAAAATATAAGGATAGTCTAAAGGATCTCTGGGACATCAAGCATACCAACATTTGCATTGTAAGGGTACCAGAGAAGAGAGAGGGCAAGGAATTGAAAACCTATTTGAAGAAATAATGATGGAAAACTTCCCTATCTTGGTGAAGGAAATAGACATATAAGCCCAGGAAGCACAGAGGGTCCCAAACAAGATGAACCCAAAGAGGTCCACACCAAGACACATCATCATTAAAATGCCAAAGGTTAAAGACATAGAGGGAATCTTAAAAGCAGCAAGAGAAAGGCAGTTAGTTACCTACAAGGGAGCTCCCATAAGACTGTCAATTGATTTCTCAACAGAAACTTTGCAGGTCGGAAAGGACTGGCACAAAATATTCGGTGATGAAAAGCAAGGACCTACAAGCAAGACTACTCTATTCTGCAAATCTATCATTTAGAATCAAAGGAAAGATAAAGAGCTTCTCAGATAAAGAAAGGCTAAAGGAATTCATTAACACCAAACTAGTATTACGAGAAATATTAAAGGGACTTCTTTAAGAAGAAGAAAAAAGGATCCAAAATATAAATAATAAAATGGCAATAACTACATATCTAGCAAAAATTACTTTAAATATAAATGTATCAAATACTCAGATCCAAGGAAAGAGTGGCTGAATGGATAAGAAAACAAGACTTTTACATAGGCTACCTACAGGAAACTCACTTCAGATCCTAAGACACACACAGACTCAAAGTAAAGGGATGGAAAAAGATGTTTCATGAAAATGGAAACAAACAAACAAAAGCTGGGGTAGCAATACTTACACCAGACAAAATAAACTTAAAAACAGACTATAACAAGAGACAAAGGAGGACCCAGTCATCCCACTTCTGGATATTTATTTGAAGAAACCCAAAACACTATTTCGAAGGGACATGAGAATCCATATGTTCATTTACAATAGTCAAGATATGGAGGTTCCCTGGGTTTCCATTAATGAATGAATGATTAGAGAAGAGGCAACACGCATATACAATGGAATATTAGTCAGCCATAGAAAAAGAATAAAATCTTGCCATCTACGGCAACATGGGTGGACCTAGAGGGCATTGTGCTGAGTGGAGTAAGACAGAGAAAGATAAATGCCATATGATTTTACTTACATGTGAAATATGAAGAACAAAATAAATGAAGAAACAAAAAAGGTACAAACTCAATTACCGAACTTTTTGATGGTAATCCCTCCCAAATGGGAGGGGGTTTTGAGGGATGGGTGAAAAAGGGGAAAGGATTAAGAAATACAAATTGGTAGTTACAAAATAGTCATGAGGAGTCAGACAGGCCCAGAGATGTTTCCGGAAGTAACATCATGATGGCTGCCCAAGGAGAACCCCAAGTTCAGTTCAAACTTGTATTAGATGGTGATGGTAGGACTGGAAAAATTACATTTGTGAAACATCATCTAACTGGTACTTTGAGAAGTATGTAGCTACCTTGGGTGTCAAGGTCCAGCCCCTAGTGTTCCACTCCAACAGAGGACCTATCAAGTTTTCAACGTGTGGAACACAGCTGATCAGGAGTTTGGTGGACTGAGAGATGGCTATTACATCCAAGCCCAGTGTGGTATTATAATGTTTGAGGTAACTTCAAGAATTACATACAAGAATGTGCTTAACCAGCATAGAGATCTGGTATGAATATCTAAAAACATCCCCATTGTGTTGTGTGACAACAAAGTAGATATTAAGGACTAGAAAGTTAAGGCAAAATAAATTGTCTTCCACCAAAAAAGAATCTTCGATACTATGACATTTCTGCCAAAATCTACAAGTTTGAAAAGCCCTTCCTCTGGCTTGCTAGAAAACTAATCAGAGACCCTAACTTGGAGTTTGTTACCATACCTGCTCTCACCCCACCAGAGATTGTCGTGTACCCAGCTTTGGCAGCACAGTAGGAGCACGATCTAGAGGATGCTCAGACAACTGCTCTGATGAATGAGGATGATGACTTGTGAGAAAGTGAAGCTGGAGACCAGCATCAGAAGTCTAGTTTTATAGGCAGCAATCCTGTGATGTCAGTGGTGCAATGTGTTTGCCACTTTGTTATGTAGCTAAGCAGAACATGTGCTTAATCTGGGATGTTGAAGGAGATGAACGGTCTTCTGAATGAATGTGGTAATTGAAAAAAACTTTTATATTTTGGACCCATGTATTTATCTGTTTTGGAACACAGTTGTTTCCTTATTGGGTTCCAAATATATGACCACTACAGTCACAACACAAAACTCAGTGGTGAAACTTTGTTTGTTACAACCATTCCCATTCCTTTTCATTTAGAATCAGAATAAAGCTGTATTTCAAATATCTAAATAAATAATCATGAGGATGTAGAGAATAGCATAAGGAAAATAGTCGATAATATTATCAAAACTATGTATGGTGTCAGATGTGTACTGAATTTATCAGGGTGATCACTATGTACATAATATAAATGTCTAATCACCATGTTGTACACCTTAAACTAATATAATCTTTTATACTAACTATAATTGAAAAATAAAAAATTTAAAAATAATTAAAAAGATGAATTTTATGAATTGATTCTGGGGTTTCTGGAATTGGCTATCAAACCTAATTAGATTTAAAAACACTAATGATGATGCTTCCAATAGTAAAGAGACCACTAATAGTCCATGGTGTAATCTGGCAAAGAGATATGTAAAATATCACCATTGGATACTCCTCCTCAACCAATTATAAGAAACAAGAATGTCGGAGAGAATTGGATTAAACATGGAGGAGTGAGAGACGTCCTCAGATCTCTCCCCTTGAAAAAATAATAAGCTGAACATCTAAAACTCAACAAAAAATGCCCAAATTGCACACCAGCACGTCTGAGTATGGGATCTGTACATAAGAGCTACCGCAGGTCAGAACCACGTGAGTCAGGCGGGGGACTAGGGGAAACAAAGAAGCTGCCTCTAGCAACCAGAGCTCCCTGTGGGAAGAGAGGGAAGAGATAGGGAGTGGTGAGTTCCCTGAACAGCCCTGTGGGGGAGAGCTGTGAGCTCCACGTGGCCAGTGGTAGCGCCCAGTCATTAGGTCAGAAGAAGAAATAAAAAAAATGGGAAAGTCAGAAAAGCAGGGATGGCAGAGAAACAACAGTTGATTTTAGCGGCCACGGTTGGAAAACTGAGGCTGAGCCATGGCCCCCAAACCCCAAACCAGAGGGCCCCTGCCCCCATACTCTCTGAGATCAATCACCGAGGAGCCCCAGGGGAATCTGAGCTAACACTACCGAAACTATTGCTAACACTGACAAGGACTGAAACTGAGAATAGTGAGTGTGATTAAACATCTATCAGAAAATAAAACAGGTATTTGTAAAGTCTTATATAAAGCAGAGATCCAAGAGACTTAGAAGCCACCTACTGGAAACCAAAAGAAAAGTGCCTTCTTTGCAGCAGGATAAAGAGAGACCTTTATATAATAAATCTTCATTCAGAAAAAAAAAAAAAAAACAGCAGAAAACACTTCCATTAATGCTGAGATGGAGAAATAGTCCATTAAAAACCAAGAACTACCAAGGTGAGAAGGCATATCAGAAAGAAAGAGAAAAAATTCTAGAAAATAAGCTTGCAGACATAGAAACATGTGACTTAAATGACAGAGAATTCAGGATGGTACTTCTGAAAAAACTCAGTGAATTCCGAAACGAGTAATATCAACAATTTAAGGAATTGAAAAAACACCTAGATGAGCAGAGCAAGGTGACTGAAACCCTCAAAAAGAACAAAATCGATCTTCTGGAGATGAAGAACACACTGTAAGAATTGAAAAATGAAATAGCAAGCCTGGGAAATACAGTCGACCAAATGGAGGAAAGGATCAGTGATATCAAAGACAGAAATCTAGAAATAAATCACAAGGAAGAAGAGAGAAACAGAAGAAGGAAAAATAATGAAATAGAAATACAAGAACTAGCTGTACCATCAAGAGAGGAAACATAAGAATAATGGGCATTAACAAAGGAGAGGAAAAGGAGCAGAGATTAGAAAGCATTTTCAGACAAATAGTTGATGAGAATTTCCCAAAACTAAGGAATGAGCTGGAGCTTGGAATTCAAGAAGTCAACAGAACACCCAATTATCTCAACTTAAAAAGGCCTTCACCAAGACACGTTGTATTAAAGTTATAAAAAATTAACAACAGAGATAGAATTCTCAGGGCAGCCAGGGAGAGGAAAATGGTAACATACAAAGGAAAACCCATTAGATCATCGTTAGACTTCTCAGCATAAAATTTATAATCCAGAAAGGAATGGATACAAAGTTTAAACTAGTAAATGAAAGAAACTACCAGCCAAGAATAATGTATCTAGCTAAGCTCTCCTTTAGATATGAAGGAGAAATTAAGACCTTTCCAGACATACAAAAAATGAGAGACTTCTCCACTATGAGGCATGCATTACAGGAAATACTGAAAGTGGTCAGCTCACCTAAAACAAAATGAAAAAAATTACATAATTAGGAGTAAGGTGACTATCGGGCAAATAGAAGCAGAGGAGTGCAATTCTTACTAAGAACAGGGCATTATAAGTTTAAACAATAAGAAGAGAATTCTTATCACAAGATAGTAATGAACATTCAGTATACATAGGGAAAAATTGAGAAAACAATGACTGAAAATGATTCAAAGATCCAAATTCTCAAAGGGAAATGGAGATAAGGCATGCACAGAAGAAAATGGATGACTGTATATATGTAACCATCCTTTACATATTCATAATAATAACCACATACTAAAGATTCAGAACTGAAGTATATAATATAAAACAAGAAGGACAAGATGCAAAACCCACAAAAGCCAACCAAAATAAAGAAAACAGAAACACAAGGACAAGGAAGCAATGGAAACACTGAGCTACAAGAAAGCTAAAGATAAAATGGCTTTAAGAAGATCTCATATTTCAATAATCACCTTAAATGTAAATGGATTCAATTCAACAATAAAAAGGCACAGAGTTGTAGAATGGATCAAAAAATAAAACCCAACCATATGCTGCCTCCAGGAGACATATCTCAGGTCCAAAGACAAATATAGACTCAAAGTGAAAGGGTGGAAATGATATTTCAAGCAAATGGCATTCACAGAAAAGTAGGAGTAACAGTACTAATACTGGACGAAATAAACTTCAAAGTAAAAAAGATAAAGAAAGATACTGAGGAACAATTTATAATGATAAAGGGAATCATACACCAAGTAGGCATAACACTTATTAATATCTTTGTTCCCAGTCAGGGAGATCTGAAATATGTAACACGATTACTAACAGAACTAAAGGGACAAACAGACCAAAACACTATTGTACTAGGGGACCTAAATACCCCAATGTCGAATATGGACAGATCACCAAACAGAAAATCAATAAGGAAATAACATCCTTAAATGATACATTAAACCAACTGGACATAATTGACATTTACAGAGCCTTCCATCCCAAAACAGCTGCTTATACATTCTTCTCTAGTGCACATGGAACATTCTCAAGAATCGACCACATACTGTAACACAGAGATAGCCTCAACGAATATAAGAGGGCTAAAATCACACCAACCATATTCTCTGATCATACTGATTTGAACCTAGAGATCACTCTAAAAAGAACGTGGAAAGAACCACAAATATATGGAGATTAAACAACATGTTATTGAAGAATAACTGGGTCAGAGAAGAAATAAAAAGAGAGATCAAAAGATACATAGAAATGAATGATAATGATAGTACAACATATCAAAATTTTTGGAACACAGCAAAAGCGGTCATAAAAGGTAAGTTCATATCATTACAGGCCTATCTCCGAAAAGAAGAAGGAGCACGAATAAAAAACCTAATGCTTCATCTTAAAAAATTAGAAAGGGAAGAACAAATGAAGCCTAAACTCAGCAGAAGGAAAGAAATCATCAAAATTAGATCAGAAATAAATGAAATTTTAAAAATAGAAAAGATAAACATAACAAATAGCTGGCTCTTTGAAAAGGTTAATAAACTGGGAAAACCCCTGGCTAGACTCACTACAGAAAAAAGAGAAAGGACACAAATAAACAGAATCAGGAATGAAAGAAGAGAAACTATGGCAGACACTGCAGAAATACAAAGGATCATACAAGAATACTGTGAAAAAATATATAACGCCAAATTTAATGACCTAGAAGAAATGGACAAGCACTTAGAAACATACAACTTTCCAAGAATGAATCAAGAAGAACTGGAAAATCAGAGTAGATTGATCAGCAGTATGAAAATTTAAACAGTCATCAAAAATCTACCAAAAAGTAAAAGACCAGGACCAGATGGCTTTAGCAGTAAATTCTACCAAATGTTTAAAGAAGATTTAATATTTATTTGCCTCAAACTCTTCCAAAAAATTGAAGAGGAGACAATACTTCCCAACTCATTTTATGAGGCCAAAATTACCCTGATACCAAAACCTGGTAAAAACAACAGAAAAAAAGAAAACTACAGAGCAATGTATCTCATGAACACAGATGTAAAAATCCTAAATAAGATACTAGCAAACATATTGAAAAGTTTATATACCAAGATTAAGTGTGTTTCATCCCAGGGGTGCAGGGATGGTTCAACATACATAAATCAATTCATGTGATACACCGCATAAACAATTTTAAAATAAGAATCATATGATTATATCAATACATGTAGAAAAAGTCTTTGACAAGATACAGCATCCATTTTTGATCAAAATACTTAACAAAATTGGTATGGAAGGAGAGTACCTTAACATAATAAAGGCCATCTATGACAAACCCTCAGCCAACATTATACTTAATGGTGAAAAACTAAAAACCTTCCCTCTAAGATCAGAAACAAGGCAAGGCTGTCCGCTATCGCCACTCTTATTCAACATAACATTGGAGGTCCTAGCGAGTGTAATCAGGCAAGAGAAAGATATAAAAGGCATCTAAATAAGAAACGAAGAAGTCAAACTGTCACTATTTGTGGATGACATGATTCTCTATATAGAAAACTCTAAAGACTCCACAAGAACACTACTAAAAACAATAAGCAAATACAGTAAAGTTTCTGGATACAAAATGAAGGTTCAAAAATCCTTACATTCCTATACTCTAATAATGAAGTGTCAGAAAAAGAAGTATAAAAAATAATTCCTTTTGCAATTGCACCAAAAAGAATAAAATGCCTAGGAATAAATTTAACGAAACATGTGAAGGACCTATATAATGAAAACTACAATACCTTATTAAAAGAAATTTAGGAAGATACACAAAAATAGAAAGATATACCATGTTCTTGGATTGGAAGAATCCACATAGTTAAAATGACCATATTACCTAAAGTATTATAGAGGTTTAATGCTATCTCCATCAAAATCCCATCGGCATTTTTGAAATAAATAGAACAAAAAATCACCAGATTTGTATGGAAAAACAAAAGACCCCAAATTGCCAAAGCCATGTGAGCAAAAAAGAACGAGGCTGGAAGCATCCTTCTACATGTCTTTAGATTATACTAAAAGGCAACAATAATCAAAATGGCATGTTATTGGCAGAAAAACAGTCACACAGACCAGTGGAACAGAATCGAGAGTCCAGAAATAAACTCATGCTAATATGGGCAAATAATTTTCAATAAAAAAACAAAAACATACAGTGGTGTAAAGAAAGCCTCTTTAATAAATGGTGCTGGGAACTCTGGAAAGCCACCTGCTAAAGAATGGAACTAGACCATTGTCTATTACCACACACCAAAATTAACTCAAAATGGATTAAGGACCTAAATAAATATAAGACCTGAAACAATAAAATGCACAGAAGAAAACATAGGAACTAAACTCAAAGACCTTGCTTGGACTTAAAGAGGATTTTATGAATTTGACCTCAAAGGCGATGGAAGTAAAAGCAAAAATAAATACATGGGACTATATCAAATTAAAAAGCTTCTGCTCAGCAAAAGAAACCATCAACAAGGTAAAGAGACAACCATCCTGATGGGACAATATATTTGAAAGCAACGCCTTCGATAAGGGCCTAATATCCAAAATATACAAAGAACTCATAGAACTCAGCAACAACAACAACAACAACAACAGCAGCAAACCAAACAAATGATCTAATCAAATAAATGGGCATAGGACCTGAACAGACACTTCTCCCAAGAAGACATACAAATGGCCAACAAACATATGAAAAGGGACTCATCATCACTAGCTATTAGAGAAATGCAAATCAAAACCACAACGAGATACCATCTCACACCTGTTAGAATAGCTATAATTGACAGGACAAGTAAGAGCAAATGTTTGAGAGGATGTGGAGAAAAAGGAAACCTCATACACTGCTGGTGAGACTGCAAATTGGTACAGCCAGTATGAAAAACAGTATGGAGTTTCCTCAAAAAAAACTAAGAATTGATCTACCATATGATCCAGCAATCCCACTGCTGGGTATTTACTCCAAAGACTTGAAAACCCATATCCCAAAAGATATTTGCACACCAATGTTCACAGCAGCATATTCACAGTGGCTATGACATGGAAGCAACCAAAGTGTCCTACGATAGATGATTGGCTAAAGAAGCTGTGGTACATATATACAATGGAATATTACTTAGCCATAAGAAGAGATGAAATACTGCCATTTGTGACAACGTGGATGGACCTCGAGATAATCATGCTAAGCGAAATAAGCAAGACAGAAAAAGTTGAAAACCACAAGATATCACTTATTTGTTGGATGTAAACCTATAAGCAACTAACAAACAGGACAAACAAACAGAGACTAACGGACATGGACTATAGACTAGTGGTTACCAGAAGGTAGGGCAGGAGGAGGAAGGAGGGAGGTAGATGGGGTAAAAGGAGACAGATATATGGTGAAAGAAAGAATTCTTACTATGGGAGGTGAAATTTTTAAATAATAATAATAATGATAATGTTTTTTTTTAAAAGACACAGGAAGAAAGATTAGAATCAAGTTATCTTCTTTTCTTTAAAGAAACCAAGCATGCTACTACTTCAGGGCCTTTGTACTTGCTGTTTTTCCAGCCTAAAATTCTCTTCCTCTGCTCCCAAAATCCACAGTGAGTAAGCCAAGTTGGGTCAAATAATGACAAGCCCTGCAAGTAGAGGTTTCCAGTAGGTTGTCAAGCAGGTCAAAGAATGATTATTACAAGTCTGTGAAAATAGGGCTTTATAAGGGTGCTCAAACCTATTTTGCCTCCTGCAGTGGCTATGAAGCTACTGGATCTCACAACTACCACAGTTATGAAGCTGTTGTTTTTTTTATGTTACCGTTGAGCTGGGGAGAGGGGAATGTAAACAGGGCAAGTTAAAATACCAAAAAGCTCACTGCTCTTATTGAAATTCAGTCATTTTTCTTTAATAAATAGTTTTTAGATTGTTGAAAGACTTTGGTCAATTTCCAGAGTTCTGAAAAAGTTCATTTTGACAATTTTTCCTGTTTTTGTGACTTTCATGGAGGAGCAGAATTTTGGAAGTCCTTACTCTACCAGTCTAAAAGTACTCTCCTATAGCTTCATTTTAATTTTAAACTGTTTGTTATTCTAAACAAAGTCCAAAGTCATTACACATATATATTACTCACAGCTCCGTGTATCATATTAATAACCACACACACACATACACACACACACACACACACACACACACACACACACACACACACAGAGGTTGGGGGCAGAGTGAAGAGAAAGGCCTACACTCTATTCTATCAGTAGCCCGGTCGGATTGGGGTAAAAGAGGGAGGTACTTAAAAAGTCAGCTGCCTTCCTACCTGTGAATGCTTCAAACACCCTATGCATGTGGATAACCATCCAAACTTTGGAAACCAGTACTGGTTCATGTATCTCAGGGCTTAGAGAAATTATAATTGGCTTAATGAAGAATCATAAGGTGCTGCTAGGAAAAGATATTTAATATACAAAATTCCTCTCTGCTTCTTTCATGTTTATTTTTCATAGCTGCTATGTTTGACATGACTTAGTAGAACATAATTTCAAGTGATGTAAACATGTAACTACTCTTTCCACTGTAGCGTAATTGTTTCCAATGGCTGCTTAAATTAATGTGTTTTTCCCCCTGACTTGAGTAGGATGCTCATTATAATTCATTTTGGGAAACTCTTTTGGGTAGCATTCAAGCTTTCAGAGGCAATTGGCAAGAAAAAGAATATATCTTTCAGGCTCTTTTTCTAAGATACATACAGGCAACTGGTCAGAGGAAAGACCCTCTTTAACAATGTCAAACTGTAGTAGAAAAAGGAAGCTTAAAACAGGGACATGAAGGCTCTCATATTCTTGCCTGTGTTACTGCCTTGAGGAAGAATTAAGACAGCCAGTTAGGATGGAGACAGTATGAGTGGAGCAAGAAACAATCTTTGAGCTCTTATAAAATGTTTTCCCTAATACTGGTTTTGAACTCTCAGCAATGCCGAGATTTGCTAAAATTCTTTGAAATCTATCAATTATTTTTCTACAAAATCACAGGTATCTCAAGAGTTGGAGGAGACATTAGAGGTCATATAGTCCAGTCCAGTTTACTATCTAGTACTTGAAATTCCTGTATAATACATCTGCCTACTGGTTTCTTAACCTCTGTTTGCTTGCTTCCAGTGATGAGGAGCTTACTATCTCATGAGATAAATAATTTTTCCTCCTTTGAATAGTACAGAATATTAATAAATTCTTTTTTTATTTGAACTGAATCCAGTTTCCTTGGGACACACACACAGAGTGGTTCTGATTTACCCTTTAGAAAAGTAAAGAAAGTATCTGAGCCCTCTTTCCATAGATATCACTTGTGTTTACCCTCTTCTCTTCTCCAAAAAAACATTCCTCATTCTTTCACCACACCTCTCAGATCCAGCCTGTTTCACAGAATTGTAAGTCCTGGTGTGTTGGTAAATGTTTAATAACCAGCTCTCTGGGTAAAGGGAAGATGGGAGGGAGAATGAATTATATCATTTGCCAAATTCTGTTGCATAAATATTCCCATCATAGCAAATTTTTTTAACCTTTTAAAATTAAGTTTATTGGGGTAACTAGTAATACAATTATATAATTTTCAGGAGTACATTATAATTAGACATCTGTATATTCTACTGTGTGATTACCACCCAAATTCCAGTTTCCTTCACCTACTATATATTTGATACCCTTTACTCACTTCACTCTACTTCCCCTAACTCCCTATATTTTAACCCCTTTACCCACCTACATCCCCTCCTCCCCCACCCCCAGTCCTCTAGTAAACACTAGTCTATAGTCCATGTCCATGAATCTCTGTTTCTTTGTCCTATTCATTTGTCGCTTTTAGGTTTATATCCCACATAAGTGATATGTGATTTTCAACTATTTCTGTCTGACTTATTTTACTTAGTATGATTATCTCGAGGTCCATCCATGTTGTTGCAAATGGCAGTATTTCATCTCTTCTTATGGCTGAGTAATATTCTATTGTATATACGTACCATAGCTTCTTTTTCCAATCATCTATCATAGAACACTTCGATTGCTTCCATGTCCTGGCCACTGTGAATAATGCTGCTATGAACATCAGTGTGCAAATATCTTTTTGGATATGAGTTTTCAAGTCTTTGGGGTAAATACCCAGTACAAAGATCGCTGGAACATACAGTAGATCAATTAGTATTTTGAGGAACCTTCATACTGTTTTCCATAGTGGCTGTACCAATTTGCAGTCCCACCAGCAGTGTATGATGGTTCCATTTTCTCTGCATCCTCTCCAGCATTTGTCATTACTTATCCTGTTGATTATAGCTATTCTAACAGGTGTGAGATGGTATCTCATTGTGGTTTTGATTTGCATTTCTCTAATAGCTAGCGATGATGAGCATCTTTTCAAATATCTGTTGGCCAATTATATGTCTTCTAGGCAGAAGTGCCTGTTCAGGTCCTCTGCCCATTTTTTAATTGAATAATTTGTTTTTTTGTTTGAGTTCTATGAGTTCTTTGTATATTTTGGACATTAGGCCCTTATTGGAGGTATTGCTTGCAAATATATTTTCCCATCCAGATGGTTGTCTCTTTACGTTGTTGGCAGTTTCTTTTGCTGAGCAGAAGCTTTTTAGTTTGATATAGTCCCATTCATTTATTTTTGCTTTTAATTCCCTTGTCTTTGAAGTAAAATTCATAAAATCCTCTTTACATCCAAGATCCTTGAGTTTAGCTCCTATGTTTTCTTCAATTCATTTTGTTTCAGATCTTATATTCAGATCCATAATTGATTTAGAGTTAATTTTGGTGTGTGGGGATAGAAAACAGTTTAGTTTTGTTTTTTTGCAGGTGGCTTTCCAGTTCCCTCAGTATCATTTATTGAAGAGGCGTTGCTGCCTTCATTGTATGTTTTTGGCCTTTTTTGTCGCAAATTATTTGTCTATTTAAATATGGGTTTCCTTCTGGACTCTCGATTCTGTTCCACTGGTCCGTGTGTCCGTTTTGCTGCCAATACCATGCCATTTTGATTACTGTTGCTTTATAGTATAATTTGAAGTCGGGCAGATTGATGCCTCCAGCCTCGTTCCTTTTTTTCAGGATAGCTTTGGCAATACAGGTTCTTTTGTGCTGCCATACAAATCTGAAGATTTTTTTTTCTATTTCTTTAAAAAATGCTGATAGAATTTTGATGGACATTGCGTTAAATCTGTATAATGCTTTAGGTAATATGGTCATTTTAACTATGTGGATTCTTCCAATCCAAGAACATGGAATATCTTTCTATTTCTTTGTATCTTCTTCGATTTCTTTTAATAGGGTCTAGTAGTTTTCTTTATATAGGTCCTTCACATGTTTCGTTAAATTTATTCCTAGGCATTTTATTCTTTTTGGTGCAATTGCAAAAGGAATTATTTTTTATACTTCTTTTTCTGACACTTCATTATTAGAGTATAGGAATGTAAGGATTTTTGAACCTTCATTTTGTATCCAGAAACTTTACTGTATTTGCTTATTGTTTTTAGTAGTGTTCTTGTGGAGTCTTTAGAGTTTTCTATATAGAGAATCATGTCATCCACAAATGGTGACGGTTTGACTTCTGCATTTCCTATTTGGATGCCTTTTATATCTTTCTCTTGTCCGATTGCACTTGCTAGGACCTCCAATGTTATATTGAATAAGAGTGGCAATAGTGGACAGCCTTGTCTTATTACTGATCTTAGAGGGAAGGTTTCTAGTTTTTCACCATTAAGTATAATGTTGGCTGAGGGTTTGTCATAGATAGCCTTTATTATGTTAAGGAACTTTCCTTCTATATCAATTTGTTTAAGTGTTTTGATCATAAATTGATACTGTATCTTGTCGAAGGCTTTTTCTGCATTTATTGACATGATCATATGATTCTTAATTTTAATTTTTTATGTGTTGTATCACATTAATCGATTTGCGTATGTTGAACCATCCCTGTGACCCTGGGGTGAAGACCACTTGATCGTGGTGCATAATCTTTTCAGTATGTTGCTGTATTCGGTTCGCTAGTAACTTATTTAAGATTTTTGCATCTGGTTCATGAGAGATATTGGTCTGTAGTTTTCTTTTTGTGTGTTATCTTTAGCAGGTTTTGGTATCAGAGTAATATTGGCCTCATAAAATGGGTTGGGAAGTATTGCTTTCTCTTCAATTTTTTGGAAGAGTTTGAGGCTAATAGGTATTAAATCTTCTTTGAATATTTGGTAGAATTTGCTGGTGAAGCCATCTGGTCCTGGACTTTTACTTTTCACTAGATTTTTGATGATTGTTTCAATTTCCATACTGCTGATCAGTCTATTTAGATTTTCCAGTTCTCTTGATTCAATCTAGGAAAATTGTATTTTTCTAAGTACTGGTGCATTTCTTCTAGATTATTAAATTTGGTGTTATATACTTTTTCATAGTATTCTTGGATGATCCTTTGTATTTCTGCGATGCCAGTCATAATTTCCCATCTTTTATCTCTGATTTTGTTTATTTGTGTCCTTTTTCTTTTTACTTTAGTGAGTCTAGTCAGGGGTTTGTCAATTTTATTAACCTTCTCAAAGAACTAGCTCTTCGTTGTATTTATTCTTTCTCTTGTTTTTGTTTTGCTTTCAATTTTATTTATTTCTGCTCTAATTTTGATTATTCCTTTCCTTCTGCTGACATTAGGCTTCATTTTCTTGTTTTCTAAGATGAAGCATTATATTGTTTATTTGTGCTAGTTCCTGTTTTTGGAGATAGGCCTATAATGATATGAACTTTCCTCTCATAGCCGCTTTTGCCATGTCTCAAAAGTTTTGATATATTTTACTACCATTATCATTTGTTTCTATGTATGTTGATGTTTCTTTTTATTTCTTCTCTCACCCAGTTATTCTTCAGTAGCATGTTTTTTAATCTCTATGTATTTGTGGTTCTCCCTGATTTCTTTCTGCAGTTGATCTCTAGTTTCGAAGCTTATGATCAGAGAATATGGTTGGTATGATTTCAACCCTTTTATATTTATAAAGGCTATCTCCGTGTCCTAGTATGTGGTCGATTCTTGAGAATGTTCCATATGCACAAGAGAAGAATATATAAGCAGCTGTTTGGGGATGGAAGGCTCTGTAAATGTCAATTATATCCTCTTGGTCTAATGTGTCATTTAAGGATTTTATTTACTTATTGATTTTATGTTTGGATAACCTGTCCTTATCCGGCAGTGGGATATTTAGTTCCCCTAATACGATAGAGTTTTGGTCTGTTTCTCTCTTTAGTTATTTTAGTAATTGCTTTACATATTTCAGAGCTCCCCAATTGGGAGCATAGATATTAATGATTGTTATGTTTTCTTGGTGCATACTTTCCTTTATCATTATAAAGTGGCCCTCAGTATCCTTTTTTATCTTTTTTATTTGAAGTCTATTTCATCAGATACTAGTACTGCTACTCCCACTTTCCTCTCAATGCTATTTGCTTGAAATATCATTTTCCATCATTTCACTATGAGTCTATATTTGTCTTTGGAGCTTAGGTGTGTCTCCTGGAGGCAGCATATGGTTGGGTTTTGTTTTGTGATCCAATCTGCAATTCTGTGCCTTATTATTGTTGAGTTGAATCCCTTTACATTTAGAGTGATTATTGAAATATAAGGTCTTCTTATAGTCATTTTATCTTTTGCTTTCTTGTAGCTCAGTGTTTTTATTGCTTCCTTGTCCTTGTGTTTCTGTTTTCTTTATTTTGGTTGGCTTTTGTGGGTTTTGCATCTTGTCCTTCTTGTTTTATGTTATATACTTCAGTTCTGAATTTTTGGTGTGTGGTTATTATGAATATGTAAAAGATATTTATATATATATACAGTCGTCCATTTTCTTTTATGCGTGCCTATCTCCATTCCCCTTTAAGAATTTGGATCTTTGAATCCTCCCCTTTTCTGTCTTTATTGTCTCAATTTGTCCCTATGTATGTTCAACGTTCATTACTATCTTCCTCTAGCAAATCTCTTCTTATTGTTTAAACTTATAATGCCCTGTTTTTAGTAAGGTTGCACTCCTCTGCTTCTATTTGCCTGATAGTCACCTTACTTCTAATTGGTCT
>NW_024345872.1:606572-646875 GCF_902729225.1 Pteropus medius | reverse complement strand
TTGTTCATGGTGTTTAATGGACTATTTTTCCACCAGGGCATTAATGGAAATGCATTCTGTTTGTTTTTCTAGAAAGATTTATTATATAAAAGCCTCTTCTTAGCCTGCTGCAAAGAAGGTGCTTTTCTTCTGGTTTCCAGTAGGTGACTTCTAAGCCTCTTGGATCCTTGCTTTATATAAAGCCTTAACAATGCCTTTTATTTTCTTGTAGATTTTAAATCATGCTTGCTACCCTCAGTTTCAGTCCCTGTCAGTGTTAACAACAATTTCGGTAGCGTTTGGTCAGATTTTCCTGGTGTTCCAAGGTGATGAGTCTTGGAGAGTATGGCGGGGCGGGACCCTCTGGTTTGGGGGTTCAGGGATGTGGCTCAGCCTCAGTTTTACAACTGGGGACAGTAAAAATCAACTGTTGTTTCTCTGCCATCCCACTTCCCTGCTTTCTGCCCTGATGACTGGGCCCTGCTGCTGGCTGCATGAAACTCACCACTCTCCCAGGCAGGGCTGTTCAGGGAACTCACCGCTCCTTCTCCCCTCCTCCTATAGGGAGCTCTGGTGGCTGCGAGAGGCAGCTTCTTTATTTCTCCTAGTCCACCGCCCTACACCGGGGCTTCTGACCTGTGATAGCTCTTATGCATAGATCCCACGCTCAGACATGCTGGTGTGCAGTTTGTGTGTTTTTTGTTGAGTTTTAGATATTCAGCTTATTGTTGTTTCAAGGGGAGAGGTCTTGGGATGTCTCTCACTCTGCCATTTTTCTCCAAACCTCCTACCATCATAGCCAATTTTAAGCTATCATCATGCTGTTATTGAATGCAGAGATGTACATAACCACAGCTACTGAACTGATGCAAGCCATCTTCAGCACACCAATGGTCATGGCACCTTATTCTCTGGTTAGGCCTTTGGAGTTAAGTCTACGGAAACATTTGATCCGCCTTGGATCGAACCTTAACTCATTGAATGTAGGATCATTGCAGCCATATATCCATGTCCCACCTTCACAGACAAAAGAAGACTTTCTGTATTCTCCATCCTCTGCTCTACATGAATGTATGGAAATCCATCAGCCCCTTGACAAATCAGAAAACAGTCAACTGGAGAGCTACAATGTCTTCATCATTAGATTGGCAATGAAATGGCATGTTCTCCAGCGGCCAGAAAGATTTAATGGGCTCTCTGGACTTATAGTACCTATATGTCATGGCAAACCTGTCACAGAAAATTCTGCCTGAGTCTATAGGAGGAATTAGGTTCAGAGTATGTATTATTCATTTCTGCTAAAGACACAGTTAATTTCATATACACTTTATTCTCTAGTCCTTGTTTTTCAGAAAGCAACTCTCAGCTTTACATTATCTAGACTGAGAACTCTGAACTCCAGCTTGCTTGTGCCAGTAACACAGACATGCATCACAGTGCTTTTTCGTAAGTAATAGGTCTATTCAGTCAGGCATACAATTGACTTTATGCTCTTAGATGAAAATCTTGATGGAGCATCTCTTAAAATTCACTTGACAACATGTGTCCATCTTCTAATAATTTTTAGGTGCCTTACTGAAAATTTTTAAAAAATGGCATTTTATGAATAAATACACATCCTGGCATTCAGAAGTGAATGGATCTGCAAAAACAGAGGCTAGAGGGGAGCTGCTGCCCATGCTTTACCTCCCACTCCAGGTGCTTTAGAGGTCGTGCTAAGCTCTTCTCATCCAGCTTCATGGCCCAGGGATTCTTGAGATTAAATCTCCTTTGACATTTCCTTGTTCTACTGAGACAGAGTGGTAGAATTAAGTAAGAAATTGTTCTCAGCCAAGTTAGATTTTCACGGTTAAAATTTCACAATACACAAAATTTATTTAAACCAGTGAGTCTCAATCTTACTCTACACTGAAATTATCTACAGAGGTTGAAAAAATATTGATGCCTGAATATCACTCCCAGGGTTTCTGATTGGTCTGGGGCATGACCTGAGATTTTTATTTTAAAAGTTGTACAAGTATTGTGTGATCAAGGTTGAGAATTACTGATTTAGCCAATTCTCTATTGTATTGATATCCCTGTTTTTTGAAAGTTCATGCTGCTCCACTTCACTTTTACAAAAGACCTACATTAGTACGTGTTTTTACTAATGGAAAGAACTCCAAAGAGGATCTCTGCTTCCATGAAAAAAAAAAAGAGAAAAAAAAACAAAAATAGTGTTTGTTTTGCAGGGAGCTATTATAGAGGCAGCACACAACCCGAGCAGCAACATTACCTCTGCTTTTACTATATGTTAGTGTTATTTTAGGTTTTATATGTTATTTGGTATGATTTGGTAGGTTATTTTGGATGTCTGGAAATACTAAAAAAATTTCCATATAAATTAATGTTAATTGCAATTTTTGTTTTACTCCATTTCAGATTATGAGAGGTTTCATAAAAATGCTTTTCTTTCAGGTAGCAGGGGAAATCTGTTATCATTTTCCTTTTGCTGCTGTAACAAATTACCACCAAATTAGTGATTTAAAATAACACAAATTTATTATCTTGCAATTCTGGAGGTCAGAAATCTGAAATGGGTCTCACTGGGCTAAAATCGAGAAACAGGCAGGACTGCATTCCTTCTGGAAGCTCTAGGAGTAATCTGCTTCCTTACCTTTTCCTTCTCATGCTACATCATTCTGGTTCTCCTTCTTCTGCCTCCCTCCTACTTTAATAAGTACCCTTGTAGTTACATTGACAAACCTGGATAATCCATAATAGTCTCCTCATCTCAAGATTAGCTAGTTAGCAACATTAATTCCATTTGCAATCTTAATTCTCCTTTGCTATGTAACCCAACATATTCAGTTTCCAGAGAGTAGGGTGTATACATCTTTGGGGAGCCATTTATGTGCCTACCAAAATTGGGTCTCTTCTAGATCATCTAAAATAATTCTATGTGGAAGGTGCAGGTGTTAGGTGGAGGAAGAGGAGTATATACCAAAAGGATAAGACCTAAATCAATTTTGTTTTTCTTTGAAGCATCTGAAGAAAGAAACAGTCATACATCTTGCTTAGATTCTCACTTAGCTATATATGTAGTCAATAAACACTTTTGACAATGCCTAATATACACTAGTCACTCAATAAATGTTGAATAAATAAATGAATGAACTGCTAATATTGTTTCTAAATATTCATTTCCTCAAGTTTTCCATACTTCTCTCTTGAGTTATTTGTGCCACAGTTAAAAACAGAATCACTGTCCTATCAAGCTCAAACCTTCACTGTGACAGAGTTTGAGCAAAGAGAGGAATTTATAGGCTGAGGTGTCCAGAATAATGTAGAATCCTCAGCAGCAAGGCCAAGTGAGAATAGCTGCAACAAGAAGAGTGGTTAATGCCTTCTGGGCCTCATCAGAGAAGAACCACATTCAAGGATGTGTGATTTCTTTCTCCTGGTATCAGAAGTCAAGACGATATTGGATTTTCTATACTGTCTTGAAGATTTATCAGATCAATAAGCCAAATGCTGTATGCTATAAAACAAAATTCCTCCAGAAGGAAAATAAAAGCTTGAGTTAAGGCCATGATGGGAGTTGAAATCTTGACCAACACCCACGTCCTAGGTAAAGCCTACATCATTTTCTTCAACCATCGCCAGGAGTGTCTCATAGATTCAAGCATTCGTAACGAAGATCACATATCTAAATTACTTTAAGGCAATGAGGGGATTTCCTAATCAGAAATTCTGGGAAAGAAGTACTCGAATTGGAGTGAGTAAAATAAAGGAAGGATAATTATATCAGAGAACATGGATACATGAAAGTACAAATACTTCTTTTAGCTCCATCTACAGTTGGATCTAGAATTCCAAAGTATTTCTAAGGATAGAATATGTGGTGGCAGGTCGAATAAATGGTTTTAGCCTGTAAAACACCCAGTTAATAATTTTGCAATTAACCAGTTTTTAGCATTGAATTATTTGCTTTTAAAATAGCTAGCTGCTTGAATATATTAAACTGCCATTGTGCCTTTCCTGCCCAACTTATTGGAATATATATATGAAAACAGAGGGCAAATTAATTTCCTAAAATGTAGGAAAAATTAGTGGATTCAGAGTAGTTGATTATGATATGAAAATATCAGGAAAGAATCAGTCAGGAGAGAATGAGGACGAAATCTACAAAATCAACCTGTGAACATGATTATTATAATTTCATAAGTCATAACTATAGACCACATATACTAAAGAGGTGAAGTCTGAGCAAGGGCATTGCTGCCAGCTTTCCTGGTGCTTCTACCTTGCAATACCTGGTTGGAGGTCAAGAGAAGTCAGCTGAGTTTATCTACATTTAACTATAATTAAATATATAACTCATATATATATATGTATATGCTCCATATATATATATCCTCTCTGTATATATATTAATTATAGTTGACATCTAAAGTTATATTAGTTTCAAGGTGTACAGTGATTAGACACTTGTGTGTAACTTAAAGTGATCATCACGACAAATCTGACATCATACATAGTTATTATAATATTACTATTAACTATATTCCTCTTGCTACATCCGCATGACCATTTTGTAACTACCAATTTGTAACTCTTAATTGCCTTGCCCTTTCAACCACCCCAACACCCCCAATCTAGAAAACCATCAAAATGTTCTCTGTAACTATGAGCTTGTTTCTGTTGTTTGTTATTCTTGTTCTTTAGATTCTACATATAAGTGAAATCATATGGCATCTGTATTTCTCTATCTGACTTACTCCATTCAGCACCATACTCCCTAGATTCATCTATGTTGTTGCAGATTACAAGATTTCATTCTTTTGTAATGGCCAAGTAATATTCCATTGTATGTATGTACCACCTCTTCTTAATCCATTCATCCACTGATGGACAACCAGATTTCCTCTGTATCTTGGCTATTGTAAATAATGCTGCAATGAACGTATAAATGCACAGGTCTCTTCAAAGCAGTGTTTGAAATTTCTTTGGATAAATACCCAGAAGTGGGATTACTGGGTTCTTCTTTGTCTCTTATTATAGCCTTCGTTTTAAAGACTAATTTGTCTGATATTAGTATTGCTAACCTAGTTTTTTTTTGTTACCGTTTTCATGAAATATCTTTTGCCATCCCTTTATTTTTCAGTCTGTGTGTGTGTCTTTTGAACTGAAGGGAGTCTCTTGAGGTAGCATATGTAAGGGTTTTACTTTCTCCTCCATTCAACCACCCTATCTTTTGATTGGAGCATTTAATCCATTTACATTTAAAATAATTGTTGCTAGATATGTAGTTACTGACATTTTATTATTCGTATTTTTTTCTTCTTCATAAAAAATTCACTTTAACATTTCTTGTAATAATGGTTTGTTGGTGATGAACTCCTTTAGCTTTTTTTTTTTTTTTGTCCAGGAAGCTCTTTATCTGTCCTTCAGTTCTAAATGATAGCTTGCTGGATAGAGTAATCTTGGTTGTAGGTCTCTGCTTTTCATCATTTTGAATATTTCGAGCCAATCTCTTCTGACCTGCAATATTTCTGTTGAGAAATTAGCTCACAGTCTTATAGGAGCTCCCTTGTAGGTAACTAATTGCCTTTCTCTTGCTGCTTTTAAGATTCTCTCTTTGTCTTTAACCTTTGTCATTTTAATGATGATGTGTCTTAGTGTGGGCCTCTTTGGGTTCATCTTGTTTAGGACTCTCTGCACTTCTTGGGCTTGTATGTCTATTTCCTTCACCAGGTTGGGAAAGTTTTCTATCATTTCTTCAAAAATGTTTTCAATTTCTTGTTCTCTCTCTCTTTTCTCATTCTGATATCCATCCCTATGATGTGAACGTTGGTACACTTGATGTTGTCCCTGAGACCCCTTAAACTATCCTAATTTTTTTGGATTATTTTGTTGTTGTTGTTGCTGTTCTGATTGGGGGTTTTCTGCTACTTTATCTTCCAAATCACTGATTCTATCTTCTGCTTCATCTAACCTACTGTTGATTCCTTCTAAGGTATTCATCATTTCAATTACTGTATTCTTCATTTAGACTAATTTCTTTTTGTGTTTTCTATATCTTTGTTAAAATTCTTCCTGAGTTCATCTACTCTTCCTCTAATTGAGAATCTTTATAACCAGTATTTTGAACCTTGCATCAGGTAGATTGCTTGTCTCCATTTTGTTGAGTCCTTTTTCTGGAGCTTTGTTTTTTTCTTTCATTTGGGACATTCTTCTTTGTCTCCCCACTATAGCTGTTATTTGTTTCTATCCCTGTATTTGTTTCTATGTATTATGTAGAGCTGTTCCATCTCCCAGTCTTAATAAAGTGGACTTATGTAGTAAGTGTCCTAAGGGGCCCAATGGCACAGTCTTCCTGGTCACCTGAATCCGGTGCTTCAGGTGTGTCCCTTGTGTGAGTTGTGTGTGCCCTCCTGTTTCAGTTGAGTCTTTGTTGCTGTTTGAATATCAATAGCAGGAATTAACCCTCAGGCAATGATTGTTTGTGAAGACTGGCCATGACTACAGTGAAGGAGCTGTTATGCAGGGCTGAACCAATGTAGCAGGATTTGCTTTAGCTGGGCTCTGGTGCCTACCCAGTCTGCCCTTTGGTTGTGTCATTGGTGCAGTTTGCCAGGTAGTGCTCTGGCTCTGTCTGAAGCCACTTCCATGCCTGCCCACCCCAAGGCTTTTTGGGAAGACCATCACCTCAGGCCAAGTTCAGCTGACACCTGTGCTCTGCCCAGGGCCACTCGGCATGAACCACAATGGGATCTGCAGATGTTGTCCACTGGGCTGAGCTTGGAGGTGCCTAGGAGAGGCTGAGCTGTGAATCAAGGCCAGCTGCCACTTGTACTGAGCTTGAGGCTGCTCAGCAAGATGTACGGAGCACATTGAGGCTATATGCTGCTTGTTTGGGTTTTATAAACCTTTAAGAGATTTTAGGAATGTCTGCATCATGAGCCAAGACAGGCTGTTTGTATGAAAATGCCACTGAAAGAGGCTTGGGTGGGCCTGCAAGTTGGGTGGGGTGAGGTCTCAGGGATCACCAGGGCAGGGTAAAAAATGTTAGCCAGGTTAATGGAGACTCAGACATGGTGGCTGATTAAATCTGCAGGTGGGATGGGGGAGGGCTCAACAAAGGAACAATGGATTCTTCCATCCCTTCTGTCTGGGAGACAGCTACTTCTCCAGCCCTCACCCTGAAGTCTGACAATTTAGTTCCACCCTGTATGTCACTGGCATCCTTTGAGCTGCTGCTCCAGCTCTGGAGCACAGAGAGAATGAATTAATCAGTGAGTAAGTCTGTGCATTGACCCTTTAAGAGGAATGCTTACGACTCCTGCAGCCCTCCATCTCACTCATTCACTGGTGTTCACAGCCAGAAGTTGTGGGGACTTCTCTTCCTGGCACTGGTCTCCCTGGGTGGGGAGCTTGGTGTGAGGCTGGGACTCCTCACTCCTCCAGGAGCGACCTCTGCAGCTGAGCTGTTTCCCCTGATTCTCAACCTCCACACGTGGGTATGGGGCCAGTTTTTCATCTCCAACCCTCCTACCAGTCTTGACATGATTTTGTTTCTTTTATATCACCTTAGTTATTGGATTTCTGTTCAGTTAGATTTCAGGCAATTCTCATTAATGATTGTTTTGTAGTTTGGTTGTAATTTTGAGGTGGTCATCAGAGGAAGCCAGCATAGCATTTACCTTCTCTGCCATCTTGACCTGAATTCTATTGACTTTTTATTTTTTAATGAAGAAAATAATTTTCTTATAAAAGGCAAAAAATAGTAATTTAGAGGACATATTGTGAATTTAGACAGACTTGGCTTCAAATCCCTTCTCCATCACTTCCTAATTGTGTGATCTTGCAACATTCTGAGCATGTGTAATAGTAAATGATAGTGGTCAACCAAGATTTCTATTCTCCCTTCCATAGAGTACAATTGTTACAAGAAAATGGCTGCTTAGTCAGGGACTATATTTTTATGTCTCCTTGCATCTGGATATGGTCATATGACTAGTTTTCACCAATAAGATAGAATCTTAGGCCCTGGAGTATAGCCAAAGCATCATATGGAAGTATCCAGGGTTCCCAAAACTCCTCATGTAAGAAAGCTACCTGTTAACCAAGAGCGCCCACCTTGGGCTGCTACATGAGTAAGAAATAAACTTCTACTGTGTTAAGCTACTAAAATGTCTGGTTCATTTGTTGCAATGGTTATAGTCTCCCTGTATAGATTCTGACTCTCCACCTCTAACATGACATTACCTATGTGTGCATGCCACTGAATTTATTATGTAAGAGGTCAACAGAGAGAGTTGTGTCAGTAGAATAGTAGAAACAGGAGGAGAATATCGAGGTCTTTGGTGTGATTGCAAAGGTTATTAGACAGGGAGATGTTAGAAAGACTTGACTGCGAAAGCAATGAGATGAGCTACTTAGTGAAGAGACTAGATCAGCAAGCAGAGTAAAATAGTGATTTCTGAATCCAAATTTAAGCTATAACAATTTACCAGCTGTGACTTCGGACAAGTCACTTCACTTCTCTGTGCTTCAGTTTTGTCATTATCATTATTATCATTATTGCAATTTATAACTATAGAAATGGAGATGCTCAAAAGACAAAAGAAAAAGATAAGGCTCAGAGCTAAATGGTCTAATTAGATTCAGACTCTGCCGCTGGTCAGTTTTGTCATCAAAACTAGGCCATTTGGCATTTTCGAGTCTCAGTTTCAACATCTCTAAATTGGGAATAGAACCTGCTCAATCTGTAATTGTTGTTGGCAATATTCAAATAAAAGAAATTTTGTTTAAAAAAGGGGGGAGGGGCTCTTTAAGGTATAAAAAGTTACTTTAGAGTTCAGACCACCGACTAAGTCAGACTGTTTTTAATGTACATACAAAAACAATACTTGAGTACCTCCACATACAAATGAGCATGATACATCAGAACAGTCAGTGCTGGACACTACTCACTTAGCCTAACAATGGTTGCCACCACAGTAAGCACTTTTGGAACCTTTCTAGGGGATATAATAAAACTAGTATCATTGCTTTACATTCACATTTTTTTTTACGAAACTTAGTATTATTCAGCTTGAGCACACATCTCACTCACTATACTTAACTCTCAATGATTTCTAACCATTTCCAAAATCAAATCTACCTTCAAAAAAGAAGAGTCATTGTTGCTGAGGACATGTGATGAATGTGTTCCCATAAATAAGCCAGTTCTAAAGATGTTGCATGGCTGTTCTTTACAGTTTAGTCTAATCTCTAAAATTATATTTTGCATATTAAAGGACTCTTACAATGGATTTCCCCCAGTATCACCAATGGGCCTGTTAAGTAGGATTCATGCTAGTTCTAACTTAGAGATGTGCACACTAAGTCCCATGGAAGCTAAGTGACTTAGGCCTGGTCACATGGGTGAAGAGTTGCAGAATCTGGACATAATTGAAACCATTTTTCTTGGAAATAGTGTGTATCTTTTTAAATGCCTATCTTGAGGGAAGAAACAGTCTTTTGGTTGTAGGTTATGCTTATTTAAAATTAACTTGCCAGTAACTGCCTAGTTTCAGCTGAGATGACAGTAACTGAACTAAAAGAATAATACATTAAAGATGGAAGGAACTGGATGGAGGCAAAATCAGTAGAACTTGCTACATAATTGGCTGTGAGAATGTGAGGGTTTAAAAAAGCATTTGGGATAATTCCAGATTGGAACATACCCACTGCTTTATTGATTCAGTATCCCCTTCCATGCTTTTAGAAATTGTTTCTCTGGCTACCCCAACTTTATGTCCCAGCTAGAGCTGCTGTGTTGTCATGTGACTCTCTCCCTTGGGCCACATCGGAATGTTTTAGGAGTGGGCATTTTGGCTCAACTTCACCAATGAGGCTGCTTTCTCTCCTTTTTTGTGCTTTGCTACAGAAGAACTCTGTCAATCACACCCTCAGTAGCTTTAAGTTTTAATCCTGTAAAGCAGTACTAGCCAATAGGAATATAATGTGAGCCAAGTATGTAATTTTAAGTGTTCTAATTGCTACATCAAGAAAGAAAGGAGGTGGAATTAATTTTAATAATGTATTTTATTTAACACAATATATCCAATATGTTATCATTTCATATGCATTTCAGAAATGCAATCATTTTTTTTTAAATTATGAGTTATTTTGCATACCTTTTTTCCCTCATACTCAGTTTTCAAAATCCAATGTGTGTTTCAAACTTAACAGCCAGCACATCTCAATTTGGACTAGCCACAATTCAAGTGATCAATAGCCACATGGGTAGATGAAGTAATTGTAAAGGGCTAGATCTCCTATCATGTGAAGGAAGCCAGCCTATAGAGTGAAAAGAAGTAAGTCAATGTACAGAGAGATGCAGAGATGAGAAACAGAGAGAAAAAACAAGAATACTGGTCGCATTCAAGTCCCTGATGCAAGTTCTTGAAGATCAGCTGCACCCTCCCACCCAGAACCAGCCATAGCCTAGATGTTTTTTGAGATATCCAAGTTCCCTTTCAATAATATTCTACTTTGCTATTTAAAATATTATTTTCATATTATTATTAAATTGAAACCATTTGAATGACTTTACCTTAAGTATGGCTATTTCCTGATTTGTGTATCCACACCCCTATTCTTAGAAGATATTACTAATTAAGTGCTCATTTGCCATCTATTTTATGGATTCCAAATTTGACCTAAGAATCCTCAAAGATGCTGTTAGCAGCTACTACCAAGTAATTGGAGTAAACATGTAAGTGGAAATGTATCTGCCACCCCTGCTACATAGTTATAATGTGTCTATTTTATTCTTTCCCTTCATGAATGATATGAGAATTTTCTTTATGAGCATATCACACACGTAGCAGCCCCTTGATGCTCTTAAAAATTGTTTGTGTGTGTGTATGTGTGTGTATTGAGGTTGCAGGAGGAGCGTGACCTCATGGAAGACTAACTTGTAATAGCTGAAAGGGACATAGCTAAAATACATGACTTGAACAGATATTGCGACTTGAATATATATGTTACACACACACACACACACACACACCACATATATATATGTATATATATGTATTTTTTTTTTTTTTTTTTTATTAGTGATGAGTGGCTTGGTGGCTTGGGATGCTACGTTGACATGAAGAAACTTAGTCAGCCATTGTGAAATCTGGCAAGTAATCAAAAGATAGTGGGGAACTTCTAGATGTTTTTTTATAACATATTCATTTCCTAAGTATTCCAGTTTTTTCTTATAATAAATATAAGCCAATGAAGGGAGAGAATGAAAGTAATAAATGCCCTAATAATAAATTCTGTGACTCAAACCACTGAAAGAGATTTCAAAAGAATCTGAACAGCTCCCTTGTGGAACTGGTGAGATTTTCAAAGAGGAAAAGATATTTATGCAGCTATATCCAAAAGAGAACAAAAGCTAACAGGTTTAACTAGAAATTAAAATACACAATCTTTCTTTAGCAATCTTAAATTTGTTAATGGGCAATGAAACTTGCAGAGGGTCAGACATAATCTTCTCTCTGAGTTTCTCTTTGGATTTTCAGAAATTACCTTCTTTTTGTAGGAATATTGTTTATGAGAGAGGAACAGACTACATTTTTAAATTAAAGCATTCTGAGATAGCACCACCTCAGCTAGTGCCATTGGAATAATTGCTGATACAATGCTGCCCTCTAGCAATGGCTCAGATTGGGTTTCTACCTCAGCAGTCCTTTCTTCAGGCCACTTGACTACTTCCTACTTCAGAGCATTTCCAAATGAGAAAAGAGATATCAACTCATCTGGTTCTCTAATGAGAGGCCAAACAATGATAATGATGTGGTTACTGAGGCCCAGAATGATCTAGCAACAAGTGACTTGCCGAAGATCACACAGGTTGTAACTGGCACAGCTGAAATTGAAATGCAGATTTTCATCTTGTTTTTCTCTCTCTCTCTCTCCCCACATACCCAACTTCCCCATCTTCCTCGTCCTCTCTTCTTTCTTCTCAGGGTAGAAGATGTTAGGTTTTGGTGATCGGGTTATAGAGAACATCTGAGTGGTTTTGAAATAAGAGGATCTTAGCCTAATGAATGATCACAGCAGTGAATCATCTATTTGGGTTATTTTATTTTTGGTTGATAGAGGAAGAATCCACAAGAAATAAACTGCATTTCTCTGGGAATTTTGTTTTGAAGCTAGAGCTTCTAGGATTTCAGCAAACCCCAAAATACAAGCCCACATTACATTCATTTTTTTGCTGTTATTGTTTATTGTTTTGTTTTGTTTTGTTTTTACTTCTAACACTGGATAGAAATTTTTTATTTTTATTTATTTTTTATTTTTTATGAAGTTTATTGGGGTAACATTGGTTAATACAATTATATAATATTCAGGTATACATTATAATTTGACATCTGAATAGTATATTGTGTATTAACCACCCAAAGTCCAGTTTCCTTCAGCTACCATATATTTGATACCCTTTACCCACTTCGCTCTACCCCTAACCCCCTACATCTGACCTCCTTTATCCTGTCTACCTCTACACTCCTCCTCCACCTCCTACACTCTGGTAAACACTAGTCTATAGACCATGTCCATGAGTCTCTGTTTGTCCTGTTCATTTGTTGCTTTTAAGTTTATATACCACATATAAGTGATATCATGTAATTTTTGATTTTTTCAGTCTGGCTTATTTTGCTTAGTATGATTCTTTCAAGGTCCATCCATGTTGTTGCAAATGGCAGTATTGCATCTCTTGTTATGGCTGAGTAATATTCCATTGTATATATGTACTACAGCTTCCTTATCCAATCATCTATTGTAGGACAGTTCGGTTGCTTCCACATCCTGGCCACTGAGAATAATGCTGCTATGAACATCGTTGTGCAAATATCTTTTTGGATATGAGTTTTCAAGTCGTTGGGGTAAATACCCAGTAGAGGGGTTGCTGGATCATACAGTAGATCAATATTTAGTTTTTTGAGAAACCTCCATACTGTTTTCCATAGTGGCTGTACCAATTTGCAGTCCCACCACAGTGTATGATGGTTCCTTTTCCTCCACATCCTCTCCAACATTCTTATTACTTGTCCTGTTGATTATAGCTATTCTAACAGGTGTGAGATGGTATCTCATTGTGCTTTTGATTTGCATTTCCCTCATAGCTAGCAACGCTGAGCATCTTTTCATATATTTGTTGGCCATTTGTATGTCCTCTATGAAGAAGTGTCTGTTCAGGTCCTCTGCCCATTTTTTGATTGGATCGTTTGTTTTTTGTTGTTGTTGTTATTAAGTTATATGTGTTCTTTGTATATTTTGAATATTAGGCCCTTATCGGAGGTGTTGCTTGCAAATATTTTCTCCCATTCGGATGGCTGTCTCTTTACCTTGTTAATGGTTTCCTTTGCTGAGCAGAGCTTTTCAGTTTGATGTAGTCCCATTCATTTATTTTTGCTTTTACTTCCCTTGCCTTTGAGGTCAAATTCATAAAATCCTCTTTAAGACCAAGGTCCTTGAGTTTAATTCCTATGTTTTCTTCTACACATTTTATTGTTTCAGGTCTTATATTCAGGTCCTTAATCCATTTTGACTTAATTTTGGTGTGTGGTGATAGAAAACAGTCTAGTTTCATTCTCTTGCAGGTGGCTTTCCAGTTTTCCCAGCATCATTTATTGAAGAAACTTTCCTTTCTCCACTGTATGTTTTTGGCCTTTTTGTCGAAAATTATTTGTCCATGTAAATATGAGTTTCCTCGTTTTCTTTTTTTTTTAAGTTTATTGTGGTAACACTGATTAATCAATTATATAATTTTCAGGCATACATTATAGTTTGACATCTATATATTCTATTGTGTGATTACCACCCAAAGTCCTGTTTCCTTCAGCTACCATATATTTGATCCTCTTTACCCACTTCACCCACACCCTACATCCCTATATTTGACCCCCTTTACCCCGACTACCTCTATTCTCCACCCCCACTCCCTACACTCTAGTAACAATTACTACATTCTCCATGTCCCTAAGTCTCTGTTTGTCCTGTTCATTTTTTGCTCTTAGATTTATATACAACATATAAGTGATATCATGTGATTTTCAACTTTTTCAGTCTGGCTTATTTCGCTTAGCATGATTATCTCAAGGTCATTCCATGTTGCCGCAAATCGCAGTATTTCACCTCTTCTTATGGCTGAGTAATATTCCATTGTATATATGCACCACAGCTTCTTTAGCCAATCATCTATCGTAGGACACTTCGGTTGCTTCCATGTCCTGGCCACTGTGAATAATCTTGCTATGAAGATCGGTGTGTAAAAATATCTTCTCATATATGGGTTTTCAAGTGGTTGGGGTAAATATCCAGTAGAGGGATTGCTGGATAATAAGTAGATCATTTTTTAGGTTTTTAAGGAACCTCCATACTGTTTTCCATAGTGGCTGTACCAATTTGCAGTCCCACCACAGTGTATGAGGTTTTTTTTTTCCCGCATCCTCTCCAACATTCCTTATTACTTGTCCTGTTGATTATAGCTATTCTAACAGGTGCGAGATGGTATCTCATTGTGCTTTTGATTTGCATTTCCCTGATAGCTAGAGATGTTGAGCATCTTTTCATATATTTGTAGGCCATTTGTATGTCCTCTATGGAGAAGTGATGGTTCAGGTCCTATGCCCATTTTTTGATGGGATCATTTGTTTTGTTGTTGTTGTTGTTATTAAGTCATATGAGTTCTTTGTATGTTTTGGATATTAGGCCCTTATCGAAGGCATTGCTTGCAAATATATTTTCCCATCCAGATGGTTGTCTCATTACCTTGTTGATGGTTTCTTTTGCTGAGCAGAAGCTTTTTAGTTTGATGTAGTCCTATTCATTTATCTTTGCTTTTAATTCCATTGCCTTTGAGGTCAAATTCATAAAATCCTTTTTAAGACCAAGGTCCTTGAGTTTAGTTCCTATGTTTTCTTCCATACTTTCTATTGTTTCAGGTCTTATATTCAGGTCCTTAATCCATTTTGAGTTAGTTTCGGTGTGTGGTGATAGACAACAGTCTAATTTCATTCTTTTGCAGGTGACTTTCCAATTTTCCCAGCACCATTTATTGAAGAGGCTTTCCTGGTCCTGGACTTCTCCTTTTTGGTAGGTTTTTGATGATTGTTTCAATTTCCATACTGCTAATTGGTCTATTTAGATTTTCCAGTTCTTCTTGATTCAGTCTAAGAAGATTGTATTTTTATAAGTACTGGTCCATTTCTTCTAGGTTATTAAATTTGGTTTCATATACTTTTTCATAGTATTCTTGGATGATCTTTTGTACTTACGTGATGTCAGTTGTAATTTCCCCTCTTTCATCTCTGATTTTGTTTATTTTTGTCCTTTCTCTTTTTTTTTTAGTGAGTCTAGCCAGGAAGTTGTCAATTTTATTAACCTTCTCAAAAATCCAGCTCTTTGGTGCATTTATTTTTTCTATCTTTTTTTTGTTATCGTTTTCAATTTCATTTATTTCTGCTCGAATTTTGATTATTTCTTTCCATCTGCTGACTTTAGGCTTCATTTGTTCTTCTTTTTCTAGTTTTTTAAAATGAAGCATTAGGTTGTTTATTTGGGCTCATTCTTGTTTTTGGAGATAGGCCTTTAATGATATGAACTTTCCTCTTATGACCACTTTTGCTGTGTCCCAAAATTTTTGATATGTTGTACTGTCATTATCATTCATTTCTATGTATCTCTTGATATCTCTTTTTATTTCTTCTCTCACCCAGTCATTCTCCAGTAGCATGTTGTTTAATCTTCATGTATTTGTGGTTCTTCCTGATTTCTTTCTGCAGTTGATCTCTAGTTTCAAAGCATTATGATCAGAGAATATGACTGGTATGTTTTCAATCCTCTTATATTTGTTGAGGCTATCTCTGTGTTCCAGTATGTGATCAATTCTTGAGAATGTTCCATGTGCACTAGAGAAGAATGTATAAGCAGCTGTCTGGGGATGGAAAGCTCTTTAAATGTGAATTATGTCCAGTTGGTTTAATTTGTCTTTTAATGATGTTATTTCCTTACTGATTTTCTGTATGGATCATCTGTCCATATTTGACAGTGGGGTATTTAGTTCCTCTACTATGATAGTGTTTTGGTCTGTTTCTCTCTTTAGTTCTGTAAGTAATTGCTTTACATATTTTGGGACTCCTCGATTGGGAGCATAGATATTACTAAGTGTTATGTCTTCTTGGTGAATGATTCCCTTTATCATTATAAAGTGTCCTTCAGTATCTTTCTGTATCTTTTTTATTTTGAAGTCTATTTCATCTGATATTAGTACCACTACTCTCGCTTTTCTCTGAATGCCATTTGCTTAAAATATCATTTTTCCACCCTTTTACTTTGAGTCTATATTTGTCTTTAGAACTGAGATGTGTTTCCTGAAGGCAGCATGTAGTTGGGTTTTGTTTTTTGATCCATTCTGCAACTCTGTGCCTTTTTATTGGTGAGTTCAATCCATTTACATTTAGGTTGATTATTGAAATATGAGATCTTCATATAGCTATTTTATCTTTTGCTTTCTGGTAGCTCCATGTTTCCATTGCTTCCTTGTTCTTGTGTTTGTTTTCTTTATTTTGGTTTTCTTTTGTTGGTTTTCTCTCTGATCCTTGTTTTATGTTATATACAACATTTGTGATTCTTTGGCCTGTGGTTACACTTGTGAATATGTAAAGAATAGTTATATATATTTACAGTTGACCATTTTCTTCTGCGTGTGCCTTATCTTTATTCCCCTTTGAGAATTTGGATCTTTGAATCCCCCCCACTTTTCAGTCATTGTTATCTCAATTTGTTCCTATGTCTACTGAACGTTCATTACTATCTTGTTTTAACAATTCTCTTCTTATTATTTAAGCTTATAATGCCCTGTTCTTAGTAAGTGTTGCACTCTTCCGCTTCTATTTGCTCGAAAGTTACTTTATTGCTAATTATGTATTTTTTTTTGTCATTTTGTTTTAGGTGAACTGACCCCTTTCAGTATTTCCTGTAGTGCAGGCCTCATAGTGGAGAATTCCCTCAATTGTTGTATGTCTGGAAAAGTTTTAATTTCTCCTTCATTTCTAAAGGAGAGCTTAGCTGTATATATTATACTAGGCTGGTAGTTTCTTTCACTTAATAGTTTAAATATTTGATTTCGTTCTTTTCTGGCTTGTAAGGTTTGTGCTGAGAAGTCCAAGGATAATCTAATGGGGTCACCTTTATAATTTACCGTTTGTTTCTCCATGTCTGCCTTGAGGATTCTGTCTTTGTCATTGATTTTTGATAATTTTAATACAATGTGTCTTGGTGAAGGCCTTTTTGAGTTGAGATAATTGGGTGTTCTGTTGACTTCTTGAATTCCAAGCTCCAGCTCATTCCTTAGATTTGGGAATTTCTCGTCAACTCTTTGTCTGAAAATGCTTTCTACTCCCTGCTACTTTTCTTCCCCTTTGAGAATGCCCATTATTCTTATGTTTCCTCTCCTGATGGTATCAGCTAGTTCTTGTATTTCTCTTTCATTCTCTTTCAATCTTTGATTTCTCTCTTCTTCCTTCTGACTTATTTCTAGATTTCTGTCTTCGATATCACTGATCCTTTCCTCCATTTGGTCGACTCTATTTTCCAAGCTTGCTATTTCATTTTTCAACTCTTGCAGTGTGTTTTTTATCTCCAGAAGATCTATGCTGTTCTTTTCAATGGTTTCAATCACCTTGCTCTGCTTATGTAGTTGTTTTTTTCAATTCCTGAAATTGTTGATATGACTTGTTTCAGAACCCACTGAGTTTTTTCAGAAGTATCATCCTGAAGTCCCTGTCATTTAAATTTCATATTTCTATGTCTATAAGCTTATTTTCTGGAGAGTTTTCTCTTTCTTTCTGAGATGCCTGGTCGCCTTGGTTGTTCTTGGTGTTTAATGGACTATTTTTTCACCAGAGCATTAATGGAAATGTATTCTGTTTGTTTTTCCAGAAGGATTTATTATATAAAGGTCTCTCCTTATCCTGCTGCAAAGAAGGCTCTTTTCTTTTGGTTTCCAGTAGGTGGCATCTAAGCCTTTTGGATCCCTGCTTTATATAAAGACTTAATAATGCCTTTTATTTTCTTGTAGATTTTAAATCATGCTTGCTACCTTCAGTTTCAGTCCCTGTCAGTGTCAGCGACAGTCTCGGCAGCGTTTGCTCAGATTCCCCTGGGGGCTCTGCAGTGATCGGTCTCAGAGGATATGGAGGATGGGCCCTCCAGTTTGGGGATTGGGGGCTGCAGCTCAGCTTCAGTTTTGCAACCGTGGCTGACAAAATTCAGCTGTTGTTCCTCTGTGGTCTGGTCCCACTTCTCTGCTTTCTGCCCTGATGACTTGGCCCTGCAGCCAGCCGGCCATGGGGAACTCACAGCTATCCCAGGCAGAAATGTTCAGGGAACTAGCTTCTGAACTCACCACTCCTTTTCTCCTCCCCCTCCTCCTGCAGGGAGCTCCAGTGGCTGTGAGAGGCAGCTTCTTTATTACTCCCAGTCTACCGCCAGACAAACGGGTTTCTGACCTGTGGTAGCTCTTATGCACAGATCCCACGCTCAGACATGCTGGTGTGCAGTTTGGGTGTTTTTTGTTGAGTTTTAGATATTCAGCTTATTGTTGTTTCGAGGGGAGAGATCTGGGGACGTTTCTCACTCCACAATGTTTCCAAAGATCTTCCTTGAATTCTTCTTGTTTAGGATTCTTTGTGCTTCCTGAACTTGTGTGTCTAATTCCTTTGCCAGGTTAGGGAATTTTTCTGTGATTTTTTTCTTCAAATAGATTCTCTATCCCTCATTCTCTCTCTTCTCCTTCGGGTACCCCTATGATCCAGATATTTTTACGCTTCATGTTGTCTCATAGGTCTCTTAAACTATCCTCATTTTTTAATTCTTTTTTCTTTTGGTTGTTCTGATGGCATGTATTCTACTACCTTGTCTTCCAGTTCGCTGATTCGATCTTCTGCTTCATCTAATCTATTGTTGAATCCTTCTATTGTATTCTTCATTTCAGTTATTGTATTCTTCATTTCTGTCTGGTTCTTTTTTTATGGTTTCTATGTTCTTTTTTATGCTTACTATCTCTGTGTTGAGTTTCTTATTGTACTCATCCATTCTCCCCCTAAGTTCGCTGTGCATCCTTATAAGCATTATTTTGAACTTTGTCTCTGGTAGGTTGCTTGCCTCCATTGCATTTAACTTATTTTCTAGAATTTCTTCCTGTTATTTTATTTGCGACATGTTTCTTTGTTATCTCATTTATTAACCTCTCCGTGTTTTATTTCTATGTGTCAGCAATATTTGTTTGTTTTGTCTCTCAGCCTTGGCCATATGGCCTAATGTGGAAGGTGGCCCAGTGGTGCAGTCTCCCTGATCCCCTGTGCCAGGAGCTCTGGACATGATCTTTGTGTGGGTTGTGTGTGATCTTCTGTTGTTGCCAAGCCTTTATTGGTGTTAGAACCTTAGTAGATGGGATTAACACTCAGGGTAACTAATTGAGGGAGTTAGCTGGCCTCACAAGGCAAGAGTTGCTCTGTAGGGCCTGACTTTACTGAGTGGGGTTTACCCTAGCATGCTTGTGTATTTGTTGCAACCACCTTTTATGTGTACCACTAATGGTGCTAGTCAGGATTTCTTCTAATGTGGTCTGGTGCCAGCTTCTGGATGCATTGGTTTTGTGGCCCCTTAGGAGGGGCTCCCCCATAGGCCAAAGTCAGCTGCTGCTTTTGATTGATCAGGGATATGCAGTAGGAGCTATAAAGCATGTTGCTTATGCTGGATCTATAGGTTAATGGAAGAGACAATGCTGTAGGCAGCAGTTGGTTATCCCCTGTCCCTGACCTAGGGTAGTATAGCAGAGGAACCAGTGCTCCTGAAGGCTTGACACTGCCTGTCAGTTGCCCGTAAGTCTCTGAAACTGGAAGAGCCTCTGAGCGATATGCATGTTGGTTGGTGCAGGGACACCAGGAGTCTCCTGGATCTTTTGAGTAAATTTCCTCCTGCCACTACTGTGCCAGTTTACATGCCATTGCTGTCTCTGCGACTCCCTGTACAAATTTCCAATCATAGTAAGGTCAGCTGCTGCCCATATTGGGCCCAAATGTGCCACCCCAGGGCAGGGCAGCTGCCTATCAATGTGCGGTGGGCACTTTGCGAATTGGATGAGGCAGGAGCTTAGGCAGTCAAGGGCCATTAAGCCAATAGTCTCAGTTTTCTGCAATTTCTGTTTCTGCATGTTCCCACAGTAGTCATAGATCACATGGAGACAAGCTGCTGTCTGGAGCAGTCCCACAGATCCCTACAATCCCCTCAAGACATATTGCAGATTGTACAGGCAGCAGTGGTCCGCCCACAACTGTTTTCCCTGAAATGTGCTCACTGTGCTATCCAAGGTCCGTTGCCTGTGCAGAATGTGCAACCCCAGAACCAAGCAGGGCGGAGGAGGGTGCCTGTCACTGGGCTGCAGGCACTTTCTGGCTTGGGTGAAGTGGGATCTCAGGAAGACAAAGGCCAGCAAGCCAATACAGCCTCTTTTTTGCCGCAATTTCTGTGCCTCGGCGTTCCTCCTATAGTCACAGATCAGTGAGACCAGCTGCTGTCTGAAGCAGTCCCATAGACCCCTGTGCTCCCCAGAGCAATATTGCAAATCTTGCAGGCAGCAGAAGTCTGCCTGCCACTGATTTCTGTGCAGTGCCCACCCTGTGCTAGCCAAAGTTTGTTACCTGTGTGGATTCAGAGACTGGGTCAGGGGGAGAGAAATGGGCAGGCCTGTGGTAGTTCACTTTCAATGGGCCACCTGGGGCAATTTGTGGGTTGAGTGGGGTGGGGTCTCAGGGAGACAGTGGCCATCAGATCAACACAGCCTCATTCTTGCTGCAACTTCGGTAACCTTTCTCACATTCTCACAGAAGTCCCAGATCACAGCAAGACCAGCTGCTGTCTGGGACTTGACCACAGATCTCCAAGATCTGCCAAAGTTCATGTTGGCAGCATTGATCTGCCTGAAACTATCTCCAAAATGCGGGCTCACAGCACTGGCTGCCAGCTGGGAATCCTAGGCCCTGAATCAGTGCAAGGCATGGCAGCCATTCAATAACAAATGCCCCAGGCAATCTGCAGCTTGGGTGGAGCAGTCTGATCTCCTCAAGCTAGCCCTTCCTAATGGCCCTGTGGGAGGGGTCTGTACTGTCAAACTGGCTTGGCCTGTAGATTGCTGGGTAGGAGGACCAGACTAAAGCACAATAAGGCTGCTCTTCCAGCCCTCATTCTGGTGCCAGGTAATGCAGACTTTCTCAGAATGAATCCTGTGCTAGCCTCTGACCCACCACCAGTGTCCAGGTGAGTGTCTGCAGATAAGAAAGCCTGTGTGTGGGCCCTTCAATGTGGCGTCTAGTGTTTCAGTCTCCTTCTATCTCACCTAGATGGCTGGAATCCCCTCTGCTTTATACAGTTGGAGTTTTTGGAAGCTCTTTTACCCTGGGCTGGGATCTTGGGCTGCGGAGTCCCAAATAAGGCCAGGACTGCCCTCTCCTTCAGAAGAGCCTCTGCAGCCTCTCTCTCCCTCCTGGTGATCCTCCACCACCTATGGGTGCAGGTCCAGCCCAATTCATGATTTTACCCCTCTTACCAGTCTCGATATTGCTCTCTCTTTATATTATCTTATGTATGTATTATGATCAACTGGACTTCAGGTGATTCTCAACATTGATTAATTTATAATTTGGTTGTAATTTCAATGCGGACAAAGGAGGTGGCTAACTCTACTTTTACTTAGTCCACCATCTTTTGGTCTCCCTCTGTTTTTCATTTCTTTGTTAAAGATCTCATTGAATTCATCTACACTTCCCCTAAGTTCATTGAGCATCTTTATAACCAGTGTTTTGAATTCTGTATCTCTTAGATTCCTTCACTCCATTATTGCTGGATCTCCATTCTGTTCTCTCATATGGTTTCTGCTTTTTTGTCTTCCCATCTTGGCTGCATTTCTCTGTCTGTTTCTATATACTGAGCAAAGGTCTTAAGTCTCCCAATCTTATTAGTGCAGATTTGTGTGATAGGTGTCCAGTAGCACAGTCCTGAACAGGACTCAGCTTCAGGCCAAAATTAGCCCCATACCATGCTCCTCCAGGATCACCTGTTAAGATTCAGCAAGCAATCTACAGATGCTGTGTTTATAGTTGCCTCAAGAAACCACACCAGAAACCGAGGCCATCTACCACCAGTGTGAGTCTTGGCACTGCTCAGCAAGGAGCACCAGCTTGCCGAGGACACTACTGAATGTGGCTTCGGTGGGGTCATGAGTTGGGGGAGGCAGAGTTTCGGGGAATCCTCTGGGTGGAATGACCTCTGTTATCCAGTTTGATGATGTCTCCACTATGGCAGTGCTGTGTCCACACACAGGGAGGTGGTAGGGTGTGGGGAGCCGCGGGTCTTCGGGCCGCGGAGGCTTGGTTGCAGGACTGGGTGTTTTGCCTGCCTCAGACATTGCGGAGCCCTACTTCCTACTCCCTACTTCCTACTTCCTACTTTCTACTTCCTACTTTCTACTTCCTACTTCCTTTAACTTTCATCACTTCCTCCCCCTAAGCACACACCCCTTAGGCTGTCAATAACCCTCACCCCATCCCCTTAGACCCAATGGGCGTGTGGCACCGCCTACTCGGACCATCCAAGAGCCAATGCGCTTGTCTTCCGCCAGCTAGCCCCGCCTCCCTTTGTTTGTCCTGTATAAATATACCCGCTGAAAAATAAAGTTTGAGGCTTGATCAGAATACTGTCTTGCCTCCGTCTCTTTGTGTCTCCTGTCTCGCCTTCATCCTCCATAGGTTCCTCCTCGTCCCGCGTTGTTTTGTCCCGCCGGCCGGGGCAGAGTTGGCGCCCAACGTGGGGCCCGAGGTACGGATCTTCATGGGGGACACCCGTTCATGAGGTCGGCCGACCGCTCCTAGAGCCTCCACGAGGTGTGAGTTAGGCTCGTTGCCTGTCGCTACGAGGTGTGGGACAGCGCTAGAAGTTGATCACCGTGGGACTAGCCGCCCTACGGATCGGATCTGAGTTGAGGTAAGCGGGTGATCATAATGGGACAGGAATTGAGTTCACACGAACTCTTCCTTGACGGTATCAAGGAGTCTCTCAAGGCACGAAGGGTTAAGGCTAAGAAAAAAGATATTCGCCACTTCTTTGTTTTTCTCTCTGATGTTTGCCCGTGGTTTCCTCAAGAAGGGACCATAGATGTAAAATGTTGGAAGAGGGTAGGGGATTGTCTAAATGATTATTTTAGAGTTTTTGGCCCTAGTAAGGTCCCTGTTTCTGCCTTCTCCTACTGGAATTTAATCAATGATATTCTCATGGTTCATTCCCATGAGCCTGACATTAAAAAAGTCATAGAAACGGGGAAAACGGTGCTTAAGACTGCCTCACGCCCCCCCTCTGCCTGCAACTCTATCTCTATCAATATGCCGGATGAGCAAAAAGACCAAGACCTTGCAGGTTTAACCTCCCCAATAAAACCCCCTGCCAAAATATACCCTTCACTCGCTTCCTTTGGCCCTCATGACGACCACCTTTCCCCACAAGATCAGGAGACCTTAGAAGATCAGGCCGCCCACCACCATGATGAGGGCGACTCTTGGGATCCCTCGGTTACCCTTAAAGCCCCCCCGCCATATAATGGCCTCATACGGATGCCTTCCTTCCTCGCTCCGGTAATAGACCAAAACCCCAACCCTAACCCAGTTGTCCTCCGACAAGCGAAGGCCTCTTTAACTCAGGAGGTCTCCTCCTTAAAAGATATCTTAGAACAAAAACGGGAACATTTAAAACTTATGAAGGAACTTCGTGCTCTTGAGGCTGAACTCGCCTCTTTTAATCCACTCCCTTCCGCTAAGAAAAATCCCCCTCAGCCTAAGACAAAACCCCAATTGCTCGCCTTTCCTGTCACACGTAGTCAAAACCCTCCACAGGAAGGAAAAGTACAGTTTTATGTTTGCCCAGCCTCATCGGGCGACCGTAAGAGATACAACAGGTGTGGAGGCACGGAATCTTACTATTGTGCCTCTTGGGGATGCGAAACTCAGGGCCCCTGGAAGGCTACTGATAGCAATGCACTCACTGAAGTTGTTAGAGATCCAAGGCTTCAAAATAATTGCCCATTCTATGTGAGTACCTTTTGGAATCCACCGCCCCAACCAGGCTATTTCCCGCAGAAAACCCCTCCATGTAATCAACTACTGATTAAGTTTACAGACCAAGGTAAAAAAGAAAATTGGCTTACCAGCAAATATTTTGGTATCAGACAATATTTGACAGGGATAGATCACGGGGGCATCATCCAAATTAGACAACAAATCGGCTCAGCCCCGACTGTGGCCATAGGCCCTAATCCAGTACTTGGACCCCCCGTTGAAAAACCTCCTCCCACACTAGTTAATAAGCCTCTTACACCAAAGACTCCTGTTAGTCCTCCCATTCCTCAGGGTCCTGCAAACCATCCTAAATCTACTAGGGAGTCATTGACTAACCTTATTCAACACACTTTCCTTACTTTAAATCACTCTAGCCCGAACCTAACAAAATCCTATTGGCTATGTTATGGTGTCAGCCCTCCTTTTTATGAAGGCATTGCTGTCTCAGGTAATTTTACTGTTTCCAACAACCATAATCAATGTCGTTGGGCTCAACAAGGGTCGGCAAGACTAACTCTCCAATTTGTTTCAGGACAGGGTACCTGCTTAGGTAAGGTTCCTGTTGCACATCAGCATCTATGCACCCAAACTACCAATAGCCTTAATGATAACCAATATATTATCTCCCCAAACAATACATGGTGGGCCTGCAGTGATGGACTCACCCCGTGTGTATATAGTACCCACCTAAAGAGCAATACGACTCAGTTTTGCGTGATTGTACAGCTTATCCCTCGCTTGACTTATTATGATGAAGCTCAATTTGCACAAGCTTGGGACCCTAAAGATGACTATAGTCTCCTTAGACCCAAACGCGAACCAATCACGGCTGTGAGCCTAGCGGTCCTTTTGGGTGTTGGCGCAGCAGGGGCAGGGATGGGAATAACCTCTCTCGTTCTCTCCAACAAGTACTACTCAGACCTTCAAATGTCCATCGATGAAGATCTCGAGCGCCTCGAAATTGCCATCTCCCACCTACAACAGTCATTGTCTTCCTTAGCGGAGGTTGTCCTCCAAAACCGCAGAGGCCTAGATCTTTTGCTTTTACAACAGGGGGGCCTCTGCGCTGCCCTAAAAGAAGAATGTTGCTTCTATATGGATCGCTCTGGAGTTATCGAAGACTCCATGAGTAAGGTCAGAGAAGGCCTTGAAAAACGCCACAAACAAAGAGAATCCGAACAAAGCTGGTTTGCTAATTGGTTTGCCACATCCCCTTGGTTGACCACACTCTTGCCCTCTATCTTAGGCCCTTTCCTAGGCTTTCTTTTGGTCTTATCTTTTGGTCCTTGGGCTTTCCGCAAACTTACCACGTTTGTTAAGAGCCAAATAGAAAGTTTTTATGCAAAACCCCTTCAGGTTCATTACCATCACCTGGCATTGTCTGAAGCAGGATTCGATGTGTGTAATGATGCATACACTGATGCTGGCCCCTTCCCTACGGGGACGACATAATGTACGGAGGTATGTCTACCCTTAGGGGTATGGGCACCGAGATGGGTGCAATAGCAAAGCTATTGCAAGGGAAGGTCATAATAAAAAGGACCCCCTCTGTATTTCCCTGTGAATACACCTGGTTTGCATAGAGGTTGGTACCAAAAATCAATTCTAACGGCTCTGCCTCTCCTCCCCAAAAGGTACCAAGAGCCATTACTAGTAGGCCCACATAGCCCACGGGAGGAACCAGGTCAATGTTCCCCCACTCGGTAAAGGCCCACCTTTCTTAAACAGAAAGGGAGGAGATGTGGGGAGCCGCGGGTCTTCGGGCCGCGGAGGCTTGGTTGCAGGACTGGGTGTTTTGCTTGCCTCAGACATTGCGGAGCCCTACTTCCTACTTCCTACTTCCTACTTCCTTTAACTTTCATCACTTCCTCCCCCTAAGCACACACCCCTTAGGCTGTCAATAACCCTCACCCCATCCCCTTAGACCCAATGGGCGTGTGGCACCGCCTACTCGGACCATCCAAGAGCCAATGCGCTTGTCTTCCGCCAGCTAGCCCCGCCTCCCTTTGTTTGTCCTGTATAAATATCCCCGCTGAAAAATAAAGTTTGAGGCTTGATCAGAATACTGTCTTGCCTCCGTCTCTTTGTGTCTCCTGTCTCGCCTTCATCCTCCATAGGTTCCTCCTCGTCCCGCGTTGTTTTGTCCCGCCGGCCAGGGCAGTAGGGCTCAACAGAGGGACAATGGATACCACTGGCTCTTCTGCCAGGAAGAGAGCCTCACCTCCAGCCCTCGCTCCAACAACTCAGTGTCCCCCTGTAAGTCCCTAGTGCCCCCCATAAAGCCAACCAGGCACTGGTGCTCAGAGTGAGCAGGTCTGTCACCAAGAAAGTCTGCTCACAGACATGACCCCTTTAAGAGGTGTCTGCAGCAGCCAGATGCTGCTGCCATAGTCTCTTTCTTACTCGGACTCTCGGGACCTGGTGGCCTCACATCTTCGCCCCCTCCTACCTTCTACCTGTGCAGGGTGATGAATTATGTCTCTCCCTAGTTGTAGTGCTTCTGTTCATCTAGATCCCAGGTGACATTTATTGCTGTTGGCTTCATGTTTCTGTCACAACTTTGATTTGGTTGCAAGAGGGATGTACAAAGCCTCTATCATCTATGTCTTTTTTTCCAGTCTCTAGCCAAAGTAATCTTGAAAGAAGAACAATGTTGAAGGTATTGCACTAACTGATATCAAACTATACTCCAAGGCTATAGTAATCAAAACAGCATGGTACTGGCATAAAAACAGACACATAGATCAGTGGAACAGAATAGAGAACACAGAAATAAGCCCTCACTTATATGGTCGATTAATCTATGTCAAAAGAGTAAAGAGTATACAATGGGGTAAAGACAGTATATTCATTAAATAGTGTTGGAAAATCTGGACAGATGCATGCAAAAAATGAAACTGGACCACCTTCTTACCACCATATACTAGAGTAAACTCAAATGGATTAAAGACTTAAATGTAAGACCTGAAACCATAAAACTTCTAGAAGAAAACATAGGCAGTAAACTCTGATATTATTCTTAGTATTTGTTTCATATATATCTCCTCAGACAAAGGAAACAAAAGAAAAAAAATGGGACTACATCAAACTAAAAAAGTTTTGCACAGCCAGGGAAACCATAAACAAAACAAAAAGACCATCTACTGAATGGGAGAAAATATTTGCCTATGAAACATCTGACAAGGGGTTAATATCCACAATTTATAAAGAACTCATACAACTCAACAACAGCAAAATTAAACAATCCAATTGAGTAATGACTTGAATAGGTATTTCTCAAAAAAAAAAATAGAGATGGCCAATAGATATATGAAAACATGCTTAGGTCACTAATCATCAGAGAAATGCAAATTAAAACCACAATGAGATATCACCTCATGCCTGTCAGATTGGCTATCATGAATAAATCAAAAAACAACAGGAGTGATGTCAGAAACATGGCAGAGTGAGAGATGTCCTCATATCTCTTCCCTTGAAACAACAATAAGCTAAACATCTAAAACTCAACAACAACAACAACAACAAAACCAGCCTGCACATGAGCACGGCCAAGCGTGAGATCTGCTCATAAGAGCTAAAACAAGTGAGAACCCTGGGGGTCAGGCAGCAGACTGGGAGAAACAAAGAAGCTGCCTCTTGCAGCTGGAGCTCCCTGCAGGAGGAGGGGAGGGGAGAAGGTGCAGCAGATTCCTGGAATAACCCTGCCTGAGAGAGCTGTGAGCTCCATGCAGTGGCAGTGCACAGGGATCAGAGCAGAAAGCAGGAACTATGGACAGCAAAGAAGCAACAGTTGATTATTACCAGCCCCAGTGGCAAAATGCGAGGCTGAGCCACAGCTCCCATCCTCCAAACGAGAGGGCACCTCCCCCCATATCCTCCAAGACTGAACACCACAGAGTCCCAGGGGGAATCTAAAGAAACGCAACAGAAACTGTCACAAACACTGGCAGGGACTGAGACTGAGGGTAGCGAACGATATTGAAAATTTAGAAGAAAAAGAAAAGACACAATTAAGATTTTATATGAAGCAAGGATCCAAGAGGCTTAGACGCCACCTTCTGGAAATCAAAAGAAAATCTCCATCTTAGCAACAGGCTAAAGAGAGACCTTTATACAATAAATCTTTTTGGAAAAAAAGCAGAAAACACTTCCATTAATACCCAGGCAGAGAAATAGTCCATTAAACACCATGAATAACCCAGATGACAAGGGACAAGGCAGTTCTGAAAGAAAGAGAAAAATCTCCAGAAAATAAGATTAAAGACATAGAAATTTGCAACTTGAATGACAGAGAATTCAGGATGGTACTTCTGAAAAAAAAAAAACCTAATGAGATCCAAAATAATTCGTATGAACAATTACAGGAAATAAAAAGCAACTACATCAGCATAATGAGTTTTTTAGCAAGTAGATTGAAACCTTCAAAAAGAACCAACTAGAACTTCTGGAGATGATAAACACACTGAAAGAGATAAAAAATGAAATAACAATCTTGGGAAATAGAGTTGCCCAAATGGAGGAAAAATATCAGCAATATCAAAGACAGAAATCTAGAAATAAATCAGAAGTAAAAAGAGAAACCAAAGAATGAAAAAGAATGAAAGAGAAATACAAGCACTAGCTGCTACCAGCAGGAGAGGAAACATAAGAATAATGGATATTCTAGAAGGGAAGGGAAAAAAGCAGGGATTAGAAAGCATTTTCAGACAAAGAGTTGATGAGAATTTCCCAAATCTAAGGACTGAGCTGGAGCTTGGAATTCAAGAAGTCAACAGAACACCCAATTATCTCAACTCAAAAAGGCCTTCACCAAGACATATTGTATTAAAATTATCAAAACTCAACGACAAAGACAGAATTCTCAGGGCAGCCAGGGAAAAGAAGATGGTAACCTATAAAAGAAAACCCATTAGATTATTGTCTAACTTCTCAGCACAATTTTTATAAGCCAGAAAGTAGTGGAATCAAATATTCAAACTATTAAATAAAAGGACCTAGCAGCCAAGAATAATGTATCCAGCTAACTTCTCCTTTAGATATGAAGAAGAAATAAAGAACTTTCCAGACATGCAAAAATTGAGGGAATTCTCCACTACGAGGCCTGCATTGCAGGAAATACTGAAAGAGGATAGCTCGCCTAAAATAAAATGACAATATATATAAACAAATTATGAGTAAGGTGACTAGTAGGCAGATAGAAGCAGAGAAATGCAACCCTTACTAAAAACAGGCATTATAAGCTTAAATAATAAGAAGAGATTTGCTAGAACAAGATAGTAATGAATGTTCAGCATACATAGGGACAAATTGAGACAACAATGACAGAAAAAGGGAGGATTCAAAGATCCAAAATCGCAAAGAGGAATGGAGATAAGGCACATACAGAAGAAAATGGACTAATATGTATGTATGTATGTATGTATGTATGTATGTATGTATATGTGTGTGTGTGTTTGTGTATGTATATGTATAACTATACTCTACATATTTGTAATGGAAACTACATGCCAAAGCTTCAGAACTCAAGGATATAACATAAAACAAGAAGGACCAGAGGGAAAACCCACGAAAGCCAAACCAATAACACACACACACACAACACACACACACACACACACACACACACACACCAAATACACACACACGGACAAGAAAGCAATGGAAACACCAAGCTACGAGAAAGCAAAAGATAAAATTGCTATACAAAATCTTCATATTTCAATAATTATCCTAAATATAAATAGACTGATCACACTACAATGATTTGCAGATTTGATCAAAAAACAAAACCCAACCATATGCTGCCTCCCAGAGACACATCTCAGTTCCAAAGACAAATATAGACTCAAATCGAAAAGGTGGAAAATGCTATTTAAAGCAAATGGCATTCAGAGAAAAGCGGGAGTAGTGGTACTAATATCAGATGAAATAGACTTCAAAATGAAAAAAGTAAAGAAAGACACTGAAGGATACTTCATAATGATAAAGGATATAATACACCAAGAAGACATAACAATTATTAATATCTATGCTCCCAATCAGGGAGTCCTGAAATATATAAAGCCATTACTAACAGAAGTAAAGGGAGAAATAGACCAAAACACTATCGTAGTAGTGGACCTAAATACCCCACTGTCGGATATAGACAGATCATCCAAACAAAAAATCAATAAAGAAATTACATCCTTAAAAGACAAATTAGACCAACTGGACATAATTGACATTTACAGAGCCTTTAATACCCAAAAAGATACTTATATATTTTTCTCTATTACACATGGAACATTCTTAAGGATCGTTCACATACTGAGACACAGAGATAGCTTCAACAAATACAAGATGGTTGAAATCATACCAACCATATTCTCTGATCATAATGCTTTGAATTTGGAGATCAACTATAAAAAGAAAGTGGGAAGAACCACAAATACATGGAGACTGAACAACATGCTACTGAAGAATGACTGTGTCAGAGAAGAAATAAAAAGAGAGATCGAGAGATACATAGAAACAAATAATAATGATAGTAGAACATATCAAAACTTTCGGGACATGGCAAAGCAGTAATAACAAGAAAGTGCATATTATTACAGGGCTATCTCAAAAACCAAGAATGAGCCTAAATAAACAACTTAACGCTTCATCTTAAAAAAACTAGAAAAGAACAAGTGAAGTCAGCAGAAGGAAAAAATAATCAAAATTAGAGCAGAATTAAATGAAATTGAAAACAAAACAAAAAAAAACAATAGAAAAAATAATTGCAACAAAGAGATGGTTCTTTCTGAAGGTTAATAAAATTGACTAGCCCCTGGCTAGACTCACTAAAGAAAAAAGAGAAAGGACACAAATAAACAAAATCAGGGACAAAAGAGGAGAAATGACAACAGACACCGCAAAAATACACAGGATCATACAAGGATACTATGAAAAAGTATATAACACCAAATTTAATAACCTAGAAGAAATGGGCCAGTACTTAGAAAGATACAACCTTCCTACTCTGAATCAAGAAAAACTAAAAAATCTAAATAGACCTATTAGCAGCATGGAAATTGAAACAATCATCAAAAACCTACCAAAAAGTAAAAGTCCAGGACCAGATGGCTTCATCAGTGAATTCTACCAAACATTCAAAGAAGATTTAATACCTATTCTCCTCAAACTCTTCCAAAGAATAAAAGAGGAGGCAATATTTCCCAACTCATTTTATGAAGCCAATATTATTCTGATACCAAAACCTGGTAAAGATATCACAAAAAAGGTAAACTATAGACCAATATCTCCCACGAACACAGATGTAAAAATTCTAAATAAGATACTAGTGAACCGTATACAGCAACATATTAAAAAGATTATATACCACAATCAAGTGGGCTTCATTCCAGGGGCACAGGGATTGTGCAACATATGTAAATTGATTAATGTGATATATCACATAAACAAATTAAAAAATAAGATTCATGTGATCATACTATTAGATGGAGAAAAGTGGTTGACAAAATACAGCATCCATTTATGATCGAAATACTTAACAAAATCTGTATAGATGGAAAGTACCTTAACATAATAAAGGCCATATATGACAAACCCTCAGCCAACATTATACTTAATGGTCAAAAACTAAAACCTTTCCTCTAAGATCAGGAACAAGACAAGGCTGTCCACTATTGCCACTGTTATTCAGTATAACATTGGAAGTCCTAGTGAGTGCAATCAGACAAGAGAAAGATATAAAAGCATCTAAATAGGAAAGAAAGAATCAAATTGTCACTATTTGCGAATGACATGATTCTCTGTATAGAAAACCTTAAGGACTCCACAAGAACACTACTAGAAACAATAAGCAAATACAGTAAAGTTTCTGAATACAAAATCAATATTTGAAAATCCATAGCATTCCTATACTCTAATAATGAAGTGTTAGAAAAAGAAGTGAAAAAAATAATTCCTTTTGCAATTGCAACAAAAAAAAAAAAATTAAATACTTTGGAATAAATTTAACAAAACTTATGAAGGACCTATATAATGAAGACTATAAGACCCTATAAAAGAAATTGAAGAGGATTCAAAAAAAGAGAAAGATATTTCGTGTTCTTGGATTGGAAGATCAACATAGTTAAAATGACCTTATTACCTAAAGGATTATACAAGGTTAAGGCAATCCCCATTAAAACCCTGTCGGCCTTTTTAAAGAAAGAGAACAAAAAATCATCAAATTTGTATGGAAGAACAAAAGACCCCAAATCACCAAAGCCATCCTGAGAAAAAAGAATGAGGCTGGACGTATCACTCTGCCCAACTTCAAATTATACAAGACAACAATAATCAAAACGGCATGGTATTGGCAGAAAAAGACACACAGACCAGTAGAACAGAATTGAGAGTCCAGAAGTAAACCCATATTTATATGGGCAAATAATTTTTGTTGAAAGTGCCAATAAAAAAACATGCAGTGGAGAAAGGAAAGCCTCTTCAGTAAATGGTGCTGTGGGGTGAAAAAAGAAATGGTGTCGATGATAGAGGCTCTATTCATCCCTCTGGCAACCAAATCAAAGGTGTGACAGAAACAAATTGCAAACAGCAAGGAAAATCACCTGGGATCTATATGAACAAGCCATACAACTAGGGAGAGAACTAAGAAATGGCAGAAGGTAGGACGGGGTGAGGACACGAAGCTCTCCAGTCCCCAGCGCTGAGTGGCACAGAGGCTGCAGCAGCTGGAGACACCTCTTAAAGGGTCCATGTCTACAAGCGGACTTTTGCGGTGATGGGCCGGCTTGCTCTGAACACCAGCGTCAGTTTGGCTGTGCAGGAGGCATCAGGGACTTACAGGGGAACGCTGAGTTGTCAGACTAAGGGCCAAGGAGAGACTCGCTCTGTACAGAAGTGCCAGCAGTATCCATTGTTCCTCTGTTGAGCCCTCCCCACTCCCTGCGCACGGACTCAGCACTGCCATAGTGGAGTTGTTATCAAACTGGATAACAGAGATTGCTCTGCCCAGAGGATTTCCTGAAACTCTGCCTCTCCCAACTTACACCCCCAAACAAGCCACATCCAAGTGTGTCTCTCACTTAGTCATGTGCCCCTTGCTGAGCGGCACCTAGACTCACACTACTGGCAGTTGGCCTCAGTTTCTGGTGTGGCCTTTAGAGGCAGCTATAAGCACTGCATCTGTGGATTGCTTGCTGATTCTTAACAGGTGGCCCCACAGGGGCACAGGCTGGGGGTAACTTTGGCCTGCACCTGGACCCCTCTCAGGACTGTGCCACTGGACATCTACCAGACAAAGTTGCACTAGTAAGAATGGGAGACATATGAGCTTTGCTTAGTACATAGAAACAGACACAGAAAAGCAGCCAAAATGGGGAGACAAAGAAGCAGAAACCATATGAGAGAACAGAACAGAGATCCAGAAATAATGGAGTCAAACAATCTAACAGATGCAGAGTTCAAAACACTGGTTATAAAGATGCTCAATGAACTTATGTGAACTGTAGATGAATTCAGTGAGAATTTAATAAAGAAATAAAAGCCATAAAAATAGAAATGGAAATTATAAACAGGAACCAGTCAGAAATGAAGAACACATTATCTGAAATGAGAAGTATATTAAATGGAATAAATAGAGTGTATAAAGAAGAAGATTGAATGACCTATATAGAGGATGGGGAAGCCAAGGATTCTCAATCAGAATAGCAAGAAAAAAGAAGCCAAGACTATAACAATAATTTCAGGAGACTATGAGACAATATTAAATGCAAAAATATCCATGTCATAGAGGTACCTGAAAGAAAACAGGACATTGAGGAGCTATTTGAAGAAAGAATGATGGAAAACTTCCTTAACCTGGCGAAGGAAACAGACATACAACCCCAAGAAGCTCAGAGAGTCCCAAAAACCAGGAACCCAAAGAGGCTCACACCAAGACACATCATTATTAAAATGCCAAATGTTAAATACAAAGAGAGAATCTTAAAAGCAGCAAGAGAAAAGCAGTTAGTTACCTACAATGGAGCACTCACAAGACTGGCAGCTGATTTCTCAAAAGAAACTGTGCAGGATAGAAGGACTTGGCACAAAATATTCAACGTGATGAAAACCCAGGATCTACAATCAAGAATACTTTATCCAGCAAAGCTATCATTTAGAGTCAAAGGATGGATAAATAGCTTCTTAGACAGAAATAAGCTAAATGAATTCATCAACATCAAACCAGTATTACAGAAAATTTTGGAGAGACTTTAAGAAGAAAAATATGTATCAAAAACACGAATAAAGGATGGTAATAACTACATTTCTATCAAGAAGTTCCTCAAATGGAAAAAGAATTAAGTGCTCCAACCAAAAGATGGAATGACTGAATGAATAAGAAAACAAGACCCCTACATATGCTGTCTACAAGAGACTCACTTCAGATTAAAAGACATACACAGACTAAAAAGAAGGGAATGGAAAAAGTATTGCCTTGATGGACCTAGAGGGTATTGCACAGAATGAAATGGGTCAGATAGAGAAAGACAAATATCGCATGATTTCACATACATGTGGAATCTAAAGAACAAAATAAACAACAACAATAGCGAAAATAAACTCATAGATACAGAGAATATTTTGAGGGCTACTAGATGGGAGGGGGATTCAGGGGCCAGGGAATAAAGGCAAGGGGATCAAGAAGTATGAATGGATAGTTGCAGAATAGACATGGAGATGTAGAGTGTAGAATGAGGAGTATGGCTAACAATGTTGTAATAAATACATAAGGGGGAAGGAGAGCACTAGATTTAGTGGGGTTATCGCTTTGTGACTTATGTGGATCTCTGATCACTATACTGTACAACTGAGACTGATAAATTATTGTATGTTGACTATAATTTAATTGTACAATGTAAATACAAGCGACTAATTGTGTATTATATTTCGATAAAGACGTAAAAAAAATGGCGCTGGGAAAACTGGAAAACCACCTGCCAAAGAATGAAACTAGACTATTGTCTATCACCACACACCGAAATTAACTCAAAATGGATTAAGGACCTGAATATAAGACCTGAAACAATAAATTGCATCAAAGAAAACATAGGGACTAAACTCATGGACCTTGGAGTTAAACAGGATTCTAAGAATTTGACGTCAAAGGCAAGGGAAGTAAAAGCAAAAATAAATGAATGGGACTACATCAAGCTAAATAGCTTCTGCATAGCAGAAGAAACCGTCAACAAGATAAAGAGATAACCATCGAATGGGAAAATATATTTGTAAGCAACACCTCCTATAAGGGCCTAATATCTAAAATATACAAAAAAACTCACACAAGTCAATAATAACAAAAAAAATGATCCAATTAAAAAACGGGCAGAGGATCTGAAAAGAGACTTCTTAGAGGACATATATAAATGGTCAACAAACATATGCAAGGATGCTCAACATTGCTAGCAATTAAGGTAATGCAAAAAAAAAACCCACAATGAAATACCATCTCACACATAGAATAGCTGCTGTCAACAGGACAAATAATAATGAGTGTTGGAGAGGACACAGAGAAAAATGGAACCCTCATACACTGCTAGTGGGACTGCGAATTGATATAGCTACTATGGAAAACAGTCTGGAGGTTCCTCAAAAAATTAAAAATAGAACTACCTAGAGTGAGGGCCGAGGTGAGACTCACCCTGTACAGAAGTGCCAGTGGTATCCATTGTTCTCTGTTGAGCCCTCCCCACTCCAGTGCAAGGACACAGCGCCGCCATTGCCATGAGGTCATCAGACTGGATAACAGAGGTCACTCCACCTAAACCCCGCCTCCCCCAACTCACAGTCCCATCCAATCCACATCCAGGTGTATCTTCAGTGAATCAGGTGCTCCTTGCTGAGCACTGCCTAGACTCACACTGGAGGCAGCTGGACTTGGTTTCTGGTGTGGCCTTTTGAAGTAACTTTTGAAGTAAGATTCCTTGCTTAATCTTAACAGGTGGCCCTGGAGGGGCAGAGGCTTGAGCTAAATTTGGCCTGTAGCTGAGCCCCTCTCAGGACTGTGCCACTGGATACCTACTTCACAATCCTCTCTAATAAGACTAGGAGACTTAGGAGCTTTGCTTAGTACATAAAAACAGACACAGAAAGACAGCCAAAATGGGAAGACAAAGAAGCAGAAACCATATGAGAGAGCAGAACAGAGATCCAGATATAATGGAGTTAAGTAATTTAACAGATGCAGAATTCGAAACACTGATTATTAAGATGTTCAATGAACTTTTGGTTAAATTCAGTGAGAACTTCAACAAAAAGATAAAAAAACATAAAAAGGGAACCAGTCTGAAATGAAGAACACATTATCTGAGATGAGAAGTATATTAAATGGAATAAACAAAGGAATAAAAAGAGTGAATAAAGAAAAGGATCAAATGCCCTATCCAGAGAATGGGAAAACCAAGGACACTCAATGAGAATGGCAAGAGATAAGATGCCAAGACTACAAAAATAATTTAAGGAGCATATGGGACACAATTAAGGGTCCAAATATCCATCTAATTGGCGTAACTAAAGAAACTCAAGATGTTGAACAGTTTTTTGAAGAAATAATGATGGAAAAACTTCCCTAACCTGGTGAAGGAAATTAAAGCTCAGATAATTCCAAAAATCAGGGATCCAAAGAGGCCCACACCAAGAAACATCATAATTAAAATGCCAAAGGTTAAATACAAAGTAAGAATATTAAAAGCAGCAAGAGGAAAACAGATAGTTACTTATAAGGGAACACCCATAAGACTGGCAGCTGATTTCTCAAAAGAAACTATGCAGGATAGAAGGGCTTGGCAAAAAATATTCAACAGGATGAAGACCCAGGATCTACAACCAAGAATAATTTATATACCAAAGCTATCATTTAGAGTTGAAGGACAGATAAAGAGCTTTCCAGACAAAAATAAACTGAAGGAATTTATCACCACCAAGTCCATATTACAGGAAATATTGGAGGCACTTCTTTAAGAAGAAAAAACATGTTTCAAAAACAGGAATAAAGAATGGTAACAACTACATTCCTATCAATAAGTAAGTACCTTAAACAGAAAAGAATTAAGTGCTCCAACTAAAAGAGTGGATGAATGGAAAGGAAAACAATGCCCCTACATGTTGTCTATAAGAGACTCATTTCAGATTAAAAGACACAGATTAAAAGGAAGAGGATGGAAAAACATATTGCTTTGATGGACCTAAAAGGTATTTAAATCAGACAGAGAAAGATAAACACTATATGATTTCACTTATATGTGGAATCTAAGGAATAAAAAGAACAAAGTAATCAGAAACAGACTCATAAATATAGTGGACAATTTGGTGATGGACAGAGGGAGGAGTTTGGGGGCCAGGAGAATGAGGTGAAAGTTAAAGAAGTGTGCCGATTGTAGCTGATGGTTGGATGGACAAAGGGTGGAGAGCACAACATAGGAGATACAAATTCGAATGAATACGTTGGCTAAGTGGAGGGTCAGGGGAGGGAGGGAGCAATTGGTGGCGGGGGAACCGTTTTATGAACTGTATAGATGTTTAACCAATGTACTGTATACTTGAAACTAATTAAAATATTTTTTTAAAAAAAATCAAATTAAAAAAATAGAACTACCTATTGACATAGCCATTCTACTTCTGGGTATTTATCCGAAGAAAACCAAAACACTAGTTCTTAATGATCTCTGCACCCCTATGTTCATGGCAGCACTGTTCGCAATTGCCAAGACATGGAAGCAACCTAAGTACCTATCAATAGATGACTGGATAAAGAAGTTATGGTACGTATATACAATAGAATATTACTCAGCCATTTAAAAAATGTAATCTTCCCTTTTGCAATAATATGAATGGACCTAGAGAGTATTATGCTGAGTTAAATAAACCGGACAGAGAAAGATAATGCCATATGATTTTACTTATATAAAAAATCTAAGGAATAAAAGAAATGAACAAACTAAAGAAAAAACAGACTCACAAATACAGATAGTAAACTAGTGATTGCCAGATGGAAAGGGGGTTGGGAGGCCTTGATGAAAAGGGGGAAGGGATAAAGAAATACAAATTAGTAGTCACAAAACAGTCGAGGGAATTTAGAGTATAGCATAGGGAATATAATATTATTGTCATGGTTGTGTGTAGTTTCAGATGTGTGATAGAGTAATCGGGACATCACCTTACAAATTATATAAATGTCTAACCATTGTACTGTATACCTAAAAATAATATAGAATAATAATAAATTTTAAAAAACAGATCTAAACAACTGTTGATTAAGATGTAGAAAACTTGGATCCCTCATATACTGCTGATGGGAATCGAAAATGGTGTAGCCACTTTGGAAAACAGCTTGGCAGTTCCTCAAATGGTTAAACATAGACTTATCATATGCTCCAGCAATTTCCCTCCTAGGTGTGTACCTGAAGGAAATGAAAATGTGTGTTCACATAAAAACTTGTGCAAGAATGTTCATAGCAGCAGTATTCATAATATCCAAAAGATGGAAACAACCAAAATGTCTATCAAATGATTAATGTTTGAGCAAAATGTGTATATTCATACAATTCAATATCATTCAGCTAAAAGGGAATGAAATGACAATATACGCTACATGGATGAACCTTAAAAACATTATAATAGGCGAAAGAACAAAAGGCCACATATAACAGGCAATTCCATTTGTATGAAGAGTCCAGAATAAGTAAATCTATAGAGACAGAAAGTAGATTTGTGGTTTCTGAGGGCTGGTGGGAGAGGATAATGGGTGGTGACTATTTAATGAGTACAGGTTTCTTTTTGAGGTGATGAGAATATTCTAAAATTAGATTGTAGTGATGGTTGCACTTTAAATGGGTGGATTGTGTTGTATGTGAATTATACCTCAATAAAATTCTGACCAAAAACACCACTTTTTAAAAAGATATTGAAGGATATTATGGGAAAGCAAGGGTCAGTATATTCAATATCCATTTATACATCAGTGCTTAGGCCAGTGAAATTCTCAGCAAATATTTTCAAGGGGTGGGAGATTTTTATCTTTTTAAATTTTGCCAGTTTTGGAAGCCCAACCCCACTCAAAGGGCAGCACCTTTTCTATGAATTGTGAATTGACTCAGTCTTTGTTGGAAAACGACTGTGTTCCATACTGACTCTTAAATAATAGTTGAGCAGTGTATAGAATTACAGATTCACAGTTTAGCTGCTCAAGTGCTGTGTATATATTCCACTGAAGCTTGCCTATATCTCTTCTTACTCTGCCACATCCGCCATGGAGGGATCAAGAGCTTATTGGTCTGCCATTAAGATCCCTCTTCCTTTTTCTCCCCCTGGGATTTCCCATTGTTTCAGGCTCAGCCATGAGATTTTTTCCCCACACTTTATTCAACAAGTTTATTATGAGAGAAACCACTCCAAATTATCTCTATCAAGTTGCTTAAATCTGAAGTGTCTGGTGCCGTTTTAATGTATCACTCACCCCAATGTTAGAACTAGTATCACTTTCAAGGGGTGAAGGGGAACTTTGGAAGGCAGGGGCATGGAATATCTAAATGATTGATCATTTTCTTCCTTATCCACTTCCCCCATTTCCTGAGAGACAAAACAAAGAGGGAAAAACAAGTTCTGAGAAAGAAGAGACAGCTCTTGGTATAACCACAAAAGTCCCTTCCATTTTCAGAGTCCTATACCTTTCCATATATTCCTGAGTCCAAGATGTATTTTTTTTCAGGCCAGAGCTCGGAAGAGAGACTGCTCCACTCTGGGGATGCAGCTAACACCTGGACAGAGCCTCCTGGGCTCAATAATATCCCACAATGATTCATTCTTTTCTTTGAGTATTAAAGACTTTCTCCAAATATCTATAGGAGGATTCACATCTGGATCTAAGATAGGGAAGGAAGGAAGCAGGGCTCTTTTTGTTCAGGCCTCAGACTTTATGAGCTTCAAATGTTGGCCACTGTTGGGTGGCAAATTTGTTCAAGGGAACAGGGTAAATCTTCACAGTGGCCATCTGATTTTGAATAATGAAGCCATGTATATATAGTAGAATGGTTGCATGCGCATTTGGTGGGGGTGGGGGATTGGGTTCTGGGGTCAGTCTGCACATGTTCAAATCCCAC